>NC_134483.1:199853774-199899407 GCF_040206685.1 Ascaphus truei | reverse complement strand
TTTGGCAGTTAATGAATGTATTTATCCGATATTTGCCATTAGGGTATAGTATACGGATTCTTTTAGTTGGAGAGGCATACTTACAATAATTGCAAAAACCGCATTTAAAGAACCCTTTTGGTATGTTCCCAAGTTTAGAATCTTTTGATAAAAACATACTTTTAGATACTGATGTAGCCAGTGTGTTGGCTTTTTTGAAGGCAAATCTAGGACCCGAATTAGTATATTGTTCAAGGTCTGTGTCCATTTTCAGTACATTCCAATGCTTCTGAATGATCTGTTTTATCTGGAATGCTTGTTTGCTGTATTTTGTAATGAATAGAGGACTATCCATAATAACTGTTCGTTTATCTTTTTTACTCTTTTTATGGATAAGCAAGTCCTCTCGTTTCATCAAATCAGCATTTAGAAATGCCCTTTCAACAACATCTTGTTTATAACCTCTAGAGAGAAATTTTAAGCCCAAAGTCTTGGAATGTTCCAAAAATGTATCCTGGTTAGAGCATAGACGCTTATATCTCATAAATTGTCCTTTAGGTATACCTTGGATCAATGCATTGGGGTGACTACTACTGGCATGCAAGTATGAATTTCTAGCATGGGGTTTCGTGAAAATATCTGTCTGTATACCTGTTGTAGGATCACCATGGATGGTCACGTCAAGATAATTAATTTTTTCAGTATGTGTCTCAAAAGTAAAGTGAAGGTGAAGATCATTACAATTGATGTCGTGAATGAAAGAGTGAATGCTATCAAGATCACCATCCCATATGAAAATTAAATCATCTATATAGCGTTTATAATAAATGATATTGGAGCGAAATTTATTAGTGCTACCATAAACGTGTTGAGATTCCCATAAACCCATAAAAAGATTCGCATATGAGGGTGCAAAAGAAGTCCCCATTGCTGTGCCTTGTGTTTGTAAGAAAAACTGTGAGTCAAACAGAAAATAATTGTGAGTCAACAAGAAAAGAATAGCGTCATTAATAAAAGTGGTTTGTGCAGTGGAAAGTGGTGAAAGTTGAAGATAGTGATATATGGCACGAAGTCCATGTTGGTGTTCGATAATGGTATACAGTGACGTGACGTCCATGGTGACCCAACGATACCCTGTTTTCCAAACAACATCCCCCAATGAAAGTAGCAATGATGAAGTATCTTCAATAAATGAAGGTAAATTTTTAACAATTGGTTGAAGGAATTTGTCCACGTAGCGTGATACACCATCTCCCAAAGATCCAATACTGGCCACTATGGGACGCCCCGGAGGGTCCTCCAGTGATTTGTGGATCTTTGGGAGATGGTGAAACACAGGTACAATGGGAGACTCACATGCCAGAAATTGTCTTTCCTTGTTCGTTATAACATATAGTACGTCACCCAGTTCAAGCAATTTCTCAAGCTCACCAAGAAACCTCTTGGTAGGGTCTGTTTTGAGTTTAACATAAAAGTCAGTATTACTTAGTAATCTAAGTGCTTCCTCTCTGTATTTCCTTGAGGATTGAACAATTATTGCGCCCCCTTTGTCGGCATTTTTTATTACAATGTCTTTATTTTTCTTTAGATCTTCCAAATCTAGTCTTTCTTGTACAGTCAAATTATCAGGTGTAAAATATGATTTTGAAAATGAATATCCTTTAGCTAGCGTCTTTAAATCTCTATCAACAAGTCGTTCAAATGTTGTCAGACATGGCCCTTTAGTGTTGTAAGGCATAAAGGAAGACCGTTTTTTAAGGTTGGAGTCAATGTGGCCGAAAAAAGGGGGCTCAATAATTGCATCAGTACAGCCCTCTTCATACAGAGATTGTAAGTCAAAGGTAAAAGCAGTATCTGCAAATGAAGAAGTACCTCCACTTAAAACAGAAACGGTACCGTTGCCACCACTCTCACAGGGATTGCCATTTGTGTTTGTAGGATTAACAGCTTTTTTTGCAAATAGTTTTTTTAGGGCCCATTTCCTAGTATATTTTTGGAGATCTATAATGGTTGTAAATAGGTCAAAGTTCTCCTGTGGTGCATAATTTAGGCCTTTATTTAGCAATGACACCTGTGAGGATGTTAGGACGGTATCAGAAATGTTTATAACATTATTTGATGTAGAATTTAGGAGTACTTCTTTCTCTTGCTGTCTGCTCCGTGCGTTCTTTCTACTCTTTTTACCCCTCCTGCACTTTTTTGGTTTTTTGACTGACTATTCTCCATATTGGTATAATTTGTTCTAGTGTGTTCCTCTCTAGAATTAGGTAAGTATGTTCTATCGAAATAACCTCCTTCTTGATCTTTGTTGGTATGTCTATCCTGTGTAAAAAATGATACTGAGGGTCTGTCTGCGTTGTCGGAAGAATCTGTTTCAAAACTCTGTCTGCGTTCTACATTAGGTGATTTCAAAATGGATCTAGTATTGGACTTCTGATTGTTTATCTCTTCTTCTGAAGACCATTTACGGGGGGTTGAATGTGAAGGATATCTACCCCTGGAGAAATCTCTAGTAGAAACGGGTCTTTCCCAGAAATAGACCTGACCCTTCTCGTAGTCAGATCTATCTCTTGAAAATTTCTCCTGCTTTTTAATGATAACATCCTGCTCCATCTTTTCAATATTCTGTAACAATATTTTATCATTATTTGAGAATTTATCCATATCTTTAAATCTATACAATTCTTTTTTCAATACACCTATGTCACATGATAACATTTTCTTTTCAGACACTTTAGTTGCTACAATAAGTTCCATCAGCTTTCTGGAACATTCATCTAGGATAATTCTCCATTGTGATTGAAAGTCCTTGCTGGGAAATCCAAAAGATGGCATCTTCTTAATACGCAGACCCCTCGGTATGCGTTTAACTTTAATGTAATTTTCTAGAGTTATTATATCCCAAAATATACGGATATCCTGTGTCAATAGTCTCTCCAATTTAACAAAGTGATCAATAAGATCTGTTGAATTCTCACATGTGATGTTTTCTTTAATCTCATCAAAAATAGTTGTGGCCCTTCTTGCCCTTTCAGTGTTGTTGCCACATTTTTGGACATATGTAGTATGTATATCCATTTCTGCCTCTTGTTCTCCATCCATTTATAAAACAAAAAATTACTTTATTTGTTAGAAAAAATATATAATAAAAAACTGGGTGAGTATATAATAGATATTAAGACCCACTATCAGCCTTCACAATTGGAACATGGATAAATATCTTAATCTATTCAGATTGATATATATAGTGCGCAGTCAGTTTGTCCTCTGTCTCCAATATCTTCGAGCTGCCTGTAATTAATGTATAGTATACAAATGGGTAAATCAATGGATTAACCCTCCAGGCGCTCAGAATAAAGCATAGTCCTGCTGGTGAGCAATAATACAATAAATCACATAGACCCCGGCTGTATTGAATCGTATAGCAGTGTAGAAAATGTATCCTTCCCTCCAACCGGCTCACCAAGAGCACTATAAGGCTGGAACACGGGAAACTCACGTATAATACTTGATGTCCGGTCTTTCAAATTGCTGTGCTGTATGCTCCCGCTCCTCCTGGATAGGCTGGGGTCTCTCCGTCGCAGGTTCTCGTTGCTTCACCGCCAACCCGCTGCCCGCCGATGCGGAGGGTGGTCACCTGACCGGCGGCATGGATGGTGCTTCTGAGTATAGTGCTCTTGGTGAGCCGGTTGGAGGGAAGGATACATTTTCTACACTGCTATACGATTCAATACAGCCGGGGTCTATGTGATTTATTGTATTATTGCTCACCAGCAGGACTATGCTTTATTCTGAGCGCCTGGAGGGTTAATCCATTGATTTACCCATTTGTATACTATACATTAATTACAGGCAGCTCGAAGATATTGGAGACAGAGGACAAACTGACTGCGCACTATATATATCAATCTGAATAGATTAAGATATTTATCCATGTTCCAATTGTGAAGGCTGATAGTGGGTCTTAATATCTATTATATACTCACCCAGTTTTTTATTATATATTTTTTCTAACAAATAAAGTAATTTTTTGTTTTATAAATGGATGGAGAACAAGAGGCAGAAATGGATATACATACTACATATGTCCAAAAATGTGGCAACAACACTGAAAGGGCAAGAAGGGCCACAACTATTTTTGATGAGATTAAAGAAAACATCACATGTGAGAATTCAACAGATCTTATTGATCACTTTGTTAAATTGGAGAGACTATTGACACAGGATATCCGTATATTTTGGGATATAATAACTCTAGAAAATTACATTAAAGTTAAACGCATACCGAGGGGTCTGCGTATTAAGAAGATGCCATCTTTTGGATTTCCCAGCAAGGACTTTCAATCACAATGGAGAATTATCCTAGATGAATGTTCCAGAAAGCTGATGGAACTTATTGTAGCAACTAAAGTGTCTGAAAAGAAAATGTTATCATGTGACATAGGTGTATTGAAAAAAGAATTGTATAGATTTAAAGATATGGATAAATTCTCAAATAATGATAAAATATTGTTACAGAATATTGAAAAGATGGAGCAGGATGTTATCATTAAAAAGCAGGAGAAATTTTCAAGAGATAGATCTGACTACGAGAAGGGTCAGGTCTATTTCTGGGAAAGACCCGTTTCTACTAGAGATTTCTCCAGGGGTAGATATCCTTCACATTCAACCCCCCGTAAATGGTCTTCAGAAGAAGAGATAAACAATCAGAAGTCCAATACTAGATCCATTTTGAAATCACCTAATGTAGAACGCAGACAGAGTTTTGAAACAGATTCTTCCGACAACGCAGACAGACCCTCAGTATCATTTTTTACACAGGATAGACATACCAACAAAGATCAAGAAGGAGGTTATTTCGATAGAACATACTTACCTAATTCTAGAGAGGAACACACTAGAACAAATTATACCAATATGGAGAATAGTCAGTCAAAAAACCAAAAAAGTGCAGGAGGGGTAAAAAGAGTAGAAAGAACGCACGGAGCAGACAGCAAGAGAAAGAAGTACTCCTAAATTCTACATCAAATAATGTTATAAACATTTCTGATACCGTCCTAACATCCTCACAGGTGTCATTGCTAAATAAAGGCCTAAATTATGCACCACAGGAGAACTTTGACCTATTTACAACCATTATAGATCTCCAAAAATATACTAGGAAATGGGCCCTAAAAAAACTATTTGCAAAAAAAGCTGTTAATCCTACAAACACAAATGGCAATCCCTGTGAGAGTGGTGGCAACGGTACCGTTTCTGTTTTAAGTGGAGGTACTTCTTCATTTGCAGATACTGCTTTTACCTTTGACTTACAATCTCTGTATGAAGAGGGCTGTACTGATGCAATTATTGAGCCCCCTTTTTTCGGCCACATTGACTCCAACCTTAAAAAACGGTCTTCCTTTATGCCTTACAACACTAAAGGGCCATGTCTGACAACATTTGAACGACTTGTTGATAGAGATTTAAAGACGCTAGCTAAAGGATATTCATTTTCAAAATCATATTTTACACCTGATAATTTGACTGTACAAGAAAGACTAGATTTGGAAGATCTAAAGAAAAATAAAGACATTGTAATAAAAAATGCCGACAAAGGGGGCGCAATAATTGTTCAATCCTCAAGGAAATACAGAGAGGAAGCACTTAGATTACTAAGTAATACTGACTTTTATGTTAAACTCAAAACAGACCCTACCAAGAGGTTTCTTGGTGAGCTTGAGAAATTGCTTGAACTGGGTGACGTACTATATGTTATAACGAACAAGGAAAGACAATTTCTGGCATGTGAGTCTCCCATTGTACCTGTGTTTCACCATCTCCCAAAGATCCACAAATCACTGGAGGACCCTCCGGGGCGTCCCATAGTGGCCAGTATTGGATCTTTGGGAGATGGTGTATCACGCTACGTGGACAAATTCCTTCAACCAATTGTTAAAAATTTACCTTCATTTATTGAAGATACTTCATCATTGCTACTTTCATTGGGGGATGTTGTTTGGAAAACAGGGTATCGTTGGGTCACCATGGACGTCACGTCACTGTATACCATTATCGAACACCAACATGGACTTCGTGCCATATATCACTATCTTCAACTTTCACCACTTTCCACTGCACAAACCACTTTTATTAATGACGCTATTCTTTTCTTGTTGACTCACAATTATTTTCTGTTTGACTCACAGTTTTTCTTACAAACACAAGGCACAGCAATGGGGACTTCTTTTGCACCCTCATATGCGAATCTTTTTATGGGTTTATGGGAATCTCAACACGTTTATGGTAGCACTAATAAATTTCGCTCCAATATCATTTATTATAAACGCTATATAGATGATTTAATTTTCATATGGGATGGTGATCTTGATAGCATTCACTCTTTCATTCACGACATCAATTGTAATGATCTTCACCTTCACTTTACTTTTGAGACACATACTGAAAAAATAAATTATCTTGACGTGACCATCCATGGTGATCCTACAACAGGTATACAGACAGATATTTTCACGAAACCCCATGCTAGAAATTCATACTTGCATGCCAGTAGTAGTCACCCCAATGCATTGATCCAAGGTATACCTAAAGGACAATTTATGAGATATAAGCGTCTATGCTCTAACCAGGATACATTTTTGGAACATTCCAAGACTTTGGGCTTAAAATTTCTCTCTAGAGGTTATAAACAAGATGTTGTTGAAAGGGCATTTCTAAATGCTGATTTGATGAAACGAGAGGACTTGCTTATCCATAAAAAGAGTAAAAAAGATAAACGAACAGTTATTATGGATAGTCCTCTATTCATTACAAAATACAGCAAACAAGCATTCCAGATAAAACAGATCATTCAGAAGCATTGGAATGTACTGAAAATGGACACAGACCTTGAACAATATACTAATTCGGGTCCTAGATTTGCCTTCAAAAAAGCCAACACACTGGCTACATCAGTATCTAAAAGTATGTTTTTATCAAAAGATTCTAAACTTGGGAACATACCAAAAGGGTTCTTTAAATGCGGGTTTTGCAATTATTGTAAGTATGCCTCTCCAACTAAAAGAATCCGTATACTATACCCTAATGGCAAATATCGGATAAATACATTCATTAACTGCCAAACCACACATGTTGTTTACGTCATTACCTGTGGCTGTAAACAAAGATATGTGGGAAGAACAATAAGATCCTTATATGTCAGAATCTCTGAACATGTCAGACTTATTCATAAACGTGATCTCTCCCATCCAGTCTCCAAACATTTTTCATTATGTCCACTTGGGGGATTAAAGAACTTTTCTTACTATGGTGTTGAACACATTCCCATCCACCCAAGAGGTGGAGATAGACTTAACCGTTTAAATAAGAAAGAGATGTCATGGGTTTTCTCCCTCAACAGTTTGCAACCTTGTGGCCTTAATGTAGAGTGGGAACTAAAACACTTTCTTTATGATTAAATATTTTTATGATTGATTTTTGAAACGTATATATTTATTAACAAATAATTTACTTAGTTTCACTAGATTTTTCTTATACCCCTCCCCCTTTTCCCTCCCCCCCCCCCTTCCCTTCCCTCCCTCCCCCCCCCCCTCCCCCCCCCCTCACCCCCCACCCCTCACCCTACCTACCCCCTACACACACCCCCCCCCCTCCCCCCTACCACCCCCCCCCCCCCTTCCCCCTCCCCCCCCCCCTCTTCTTTTCCCCTCCTCTCTTTCCCTATCTCTGAGTTATTTACATATTTCAATTTATTTTTGATTTAAAAAGTAACTTCCATTACCTTGATTACTATGATACCATGAAAGTGTTGCTAATATATATTAATGTTCGAAATGTCGATTATAACCTTTGAGTCTTCGTTGATTCTCCTATCCTATATTTCTGGGTTTGTTATTAAACTTAAATTTAGATCTATATTACTTGTGCTTTATTTCAGCTCAAGGTGCATAGAATTCATATCTTATTGACCTGTCATTTATGTATTTAACAGAGACATTTAGACTTATGTTTATGTTCCTAGTCATAATGATTGGTCTTTTTTACATATATATCTTTTGTTTTAACATGTTTTTCTGACATCTATGTTCATCATGCAGGCACTAGGTCTGATACTGAGGTTGTTAATGTTCATTATGTTGGACACCTGATATTCATTGCATTGAACAACATATACAGCTGTCCTTAGTTTGCTGATGTATAAATGGATGTCTGATGATGCAAGCGAATCACTCTTTTGACAAAGGCCTCCCAGGCCGAAACGCGTCAAGAGGTTTCGCTTGCACCTTGTGCAAATAAAGCTTTTTTACTTTTCCCATATCAGCCTTCACTTTCTTTTTTGGTGCTGTGCGGCGCATTTACTCTTTTTTTAAGAGATTATCCACCCCAAAAATGTATCCGGGAATCAGGTCAGATTCCCGGGGAAATGTAGCCACAGCACTCCAGTCAAAATCCTCTCTTGAAAACAGTTATGCGACTCACCGCCAGGTTTCCCTGCTTCAGCACAGACCAGAAAGGTAAATGGCGGCATAGTGATATGTGTATCGCAGGTACAGTCAGGGGTCCCAAGTTAGTGAGGTTCCCCCGTATATGCCCAGATCATCCGGACCCGGTATAGGGGTTCTGTGGGTGCTCCAACCATCGATAAGTTTGCAAGGTTGTTTTTAGTCCAGTCAATGTATTTGTAATGAAACCCTGAATTGAACCTACACATTTTTTATCTACTTAAAACACTTTTCGTTATAGGAAGGGCTAGGAGTGCTGAAAATAAATGTGCACGTCTTTTCAGTCAATTCCTGTAGATGAGGCACTTAGAAGAAAAATGAAAAAATATTTTTATTAACATTGTGGGTAAGGGGAATGCTTATGCACAGTAAATGAGCTGAGAACTCCCAGGTCCGTGGTTCCGAGAGACCATTTGGCTACCAAGCTTGGTGCCATCAAGTCTGCTCGGGGCCCGGACATGATAACCTCAGATGTTGCTAAGTACCCACGTCCTGGGATGAATGGTGGTCCCGGACTACCATTTGCCCCAAGCCAGACTTTGAGGAGCTTAACTCAGTGGGTGGTTTCTGACAGAAAAGTGGCAGAGGTGCAAAGTTGGCGCATGCCCTTGTCAGAATCTGAATCCGAGCTGCCCGGCTTAGATAGACTGGCAACGTTCTGATTGGCTGGTAAGGATTTCTCCCACACTCGGATTGGCTGGAGTATTTCATGATTTAAGTTGAAATACTATAAGAAAGCCAGCAGCCAATCCGGTGTTGAGATTCTCTAAGATTTTGAGTGCCAAGACAGCAGTGGGAAATTTCAAATCGCAAAAAGATGGTCTTGGAAAAATAGACGCCAGCCGGCTTG
Source organism: Ascaphus truei (assembly GCF_040206685.1). NCBI lineage: Eukaryota > Metazoa > Chordata > Amphibia > Anura > Ascaphidae > Ascaphus > Ascaphus truei. Next base: position 199,890,077 of record NC_134483.1, on the reverse strand, counting down.
AGAAATTTCGAGGCGAGAAATTTCGAGGCGAGAAATTTCCCACTTTTCTGGGCCAAGGTCTCAGAATAGAACGTAGCGGTCACGGATGGGATAGCAAAAAGAGTACCAGGACGTTTTCCCCCTGTCAATGGATTTCAGTGTCTCCGGAGCGGATACAGCGGTGGCGTCAGGAACTTCATGCCGATTTGCGTTCCAGGACACTCGGGCTAAGTCCTGGTCAACTGCAAACTTTGTTTTATGGACTGTAGAAGCTAGGAAAGTCTATTTTTTTCACCCAGATACCTCAGTAAGTGTGTATTTTTCTTGTATTTTTATAATCTACTGTGTGTATGTCTGTTTCAATGGCATAAATGAAAATTTGTTTTACCATCTTGTTTTTCTCAATGTTATGATTCCGGTTAAAAAGGTTTAAATGCCTGGTCTCCCATGACAAAGCCATTGAATGATAAGGTCCGGGCCACCGACAGGGGGGAGAGCAGGGACAATTGTCCAGGCCCGGAGGCTGTGGGGGCCCGGCCATCCGGCGCTGGCAGTGGGCCTAACCTTTTGCTGGGCTCCAGCTGCCCTGTGGCCACCAGCTCCAAGTCCGGCTGCCGGGCCCCAGCTCCCCCCCCCCCCCCCCCTCTGCAGCAAGCCTCTCTCTGCTGCTGTTGCGGCCTCCTGTGTATGTCCCGCCCCTGCGCCGGAAGTTTAGCCGCTGGATTGCTCTGAATGTGCATGTGCGTGTGGAGGGGAGGGATGTGATGTGCAGGGGAGTATTATGTGTGTGATGTGCAGGGAATCTTGTGTGTGATGTGCAAGGGGGATGTGTTTGATGCACAGATAGTGATGTACAGGGGGGATGATTTGCAGGGGTGAGGTGTGCGATGTGCAGGGGGGGTGAGTTGTGTGATGTGCAGAGGGGGTGATGTGTGTGATGTGGAGGGAGAGTATTATGTGTATGGGAGTAGGAGGAGGGGGCACGAGTGAGAGAGGGTGGGACCAGTGAGAGAGAGGTGGGTGCGAGAGATAGAGGGGAAGTCTCTCAAAGCTGCCAACACTGGGGGTGGATGGGGTTTGGGGTGTGGAAGGCCAGTGGAAACTGTAGTCCTGGGCCCCAGGAAAGATTTCTGCCGCCCTGGATAACATACAGTATGTTCAGCACTTTCAAAGTGATGGTATATCTATTAATTGGTTGCTCCTTTATCTAAAAGTTCATATAAGTGTAGCCATGCATAACAATGTCTACAGTCATCTCTCCTGCTGGCAGCAAAACCTGGTAAGTTACAGGAATGCCATCAGTAATCATGGAGGTTTGCCCTCACACCCTGGTGAGGTGCCATATGTATGGATGGGAGTGGCTACATGCTCTGAGTCCCTGATTAGTGACATCAGAGATGTGCCTGCTTCCTGAGGTATATAAGGCACTGCACTGCCTAAAGTTAGTGTGGTTGCTGCGGCTTGATGTTACAAGGTGAAGGTGAAGCAGCAAGTTCAAAGGTGGCCACTAGTGCAGTAACTAGTGGCACCATTCAATATCCAGCCAGAGAAGGCCAACTGTGTCCAGGGACCTGGCAAAGGGGTGATCTCCCTGCGGGGAGAGGGAATCCCACTCCATTGGGAGAGCGTACCTTTTAAAGGGGATCACGGAGAAATGTGCGGCTGAGGCAATGACTGTGAGGGGCAGCTGGCCCTTTTTACCACGCACAATAAAAATGGCTTGTTCAACGAGAACCCCATGGTGTGAGTCTGCAATTACTCTCCAGGGGCCCTCACCACCAAGAAGGAGTTCCTCATCAGAACCATCTACCTGCGTACGCATAGATCCTGATGAGGTGGAGGCGCTGCATGTGATGTAGGTAGGACTCGCACACACTACCTCAGAGACCTGTCTGACTTGACATCCCCGAATACCATCATGCGGGAGACTCAGGAGTCCTGTTGCCTACAGGTGAACCACCAGACACGAACATGTAATGGGGGCTGGATAGACCACAGGGGCCAATGTGAGATTGGGTGGGTCAGACCAGGGGGAACAACCGTTACACAAGTTAAAGTTTAAAATATATTAATAGAATTACCATGCATAATATATTATATTTTCAAAATATACATAATGTCATGCTTTACGTGGCTTAGATGTAACATTCTACTGTGCCTGATTGCCTGATTTTAGTATCAATATGTTAAATGTGTAAGGATAAAGGCAGATATTTATTAAGCACCTCTTTTCTATAAGACACATTCTGGTGCCCGAAGACACCTTACAGCTTAATTATGTGGATTGACAGCAAGGTGCTTTCCAACACAGGAAGTGATTTATGGATTAACATCTCTTAGTAAGTATACACTACTGCAGACCATTATGTTTGATAGTCACAACTTTTGATTTTATGTAAAACTAAATTGTGCATCTTTCTTTTTTCTTGGACAGCATTTTTTATTATTTTTGCCAAATCCGTATTATGTTGAAAATTCCTAAACATTTTTATTATTAATCGTTAAATAACAGCTTTCATAAAACCTTTTTACAATCTGTAAAACTAGACAATATTCACTCACTGTTAGAAGGAGTTGCAGAATAGTTACACTGTGTGGGATAGTTTTTCAGTTTTATAAATGCTTTTTTAAATGAAAAAGGCACTTTCACTTAATTGCTGAAAAAAAAGAACTGGAAAATGAAATGCATAGCTGTCTGATCTGTAAACCAGTGAGATTAGAAAACACAACCTGTACGTCCTGAAACTTTACTTCTTTTCTGTAAAGGATCAGACTCAGAATTAGTGAGTATTACTATTTTTCCAGTACATGTGTGTAGCATGTGTTCCCCTGTGCTGTACCTGTGAGGCTTACAGGATTGCTGAGTGTCCGCCGATGGTAGTGGTGATGACAGGACAGGCTTTTGGATATAGTGCTCTCATCTCGTTCTGGGTGCAGCGCCTCCATTCCCAGCAGGCCCGATCATTGCTGGGTGCAGTCCCTGCAGGAAAACCATCTTGCACTCACCCTGATAAACTGCAGTCACAAGCAGGAATATAAGAGCAGCACCTGGTCTTTACTGAGTGCAGACGTACAATCAACAATGCCTTTTCTTCTGGTCCCTGGACTCAACCCCAGGGCTTGAGGCCCCAATGGTCTATCCCTGACTCCTATGCTCCCTGTTGGAGTATGGGGTAGTTGTTCCCACTCCCCTGTGGGAGGGATCTCTCTCTCTCTCTTCTCCCTGAGGAAGGATAACTCCCTAAATTTGGATCTGCAGCCCATTTTGTACCGGGGAGGGTCCTAGGTCTGCTCTCATGATAGGGCAGTACACAGGCATTAGGCCCACCCTCCCATGTCACTCAAGGGAGTTGTTCATGCTGTAGGAGCAAGGGCATAGATATGAACCTAACATTGCCTGCGTGAGTACCAGGGCTTAGTGCAAGGTGTGCTAATGTCTTATGTTTCAGTATGCATTGTTCTTTAGCATTAGTTGAGGAGCTCATTAAGATGCTACCAAGACAGACAGCTATACAACAAAGTGCATGCCAGTCAGAACTAGTATAAACCATGCTTTTGTGCAACATGCAAAGGGGTTCTCCATGTGGTTTATGCTACTTAAAGAGTGCTCAGTAAGTGCTCTGTACTCTTCAGTTCTCAACCTCTGGGTGGTCACTTTCAGATACTAAATAAGCTGTGCTCAGTACTCGTGTTCAGTGTGTAATACAATTGTTCCCAAACATTTTACTTTGGACCCCCAACATACAATTGTTTTGCATTTGAGACCCCCAATCTCCCAAAATAAACCCCAAAACAATTTCCATTCTAAGATTTTTTTAATTTAATGAAATATATTATTTGTGTTATTGATGAAATGAAACTGCCTTCTGTCTCTTTCTATTTATGGGGTTTATTCATTAAAGTGTGATTGTTCAGATCGGGCATTACCGCACAAAAAATCCCATTCAAGTCAATGGCAGTTTCAGTGCAGCAGTGCTCGGTCTGCACTATTGTACTTTAATTAATACCCCCCCAGTAGGTCTCTGTCACTTATTCTAACCATTCTCCGTTTTTTTTCACTTTGTGGTTTTTTTTTATCTTTGGCCCTGTCTGTATATCTCGGGGGCCCGCCTAGGTTTAAAGTGCTTCTGTTTTCAGATGCTGATCAAGATCTAAACCAAAACGCAGTGGATCTGATGATGTTCTGCTTAGTTAGAATCTTGCACAATAAATTGCGGCTTTTTCATATAGTTACAAGAGTTGTTAAAAAAAATCTAACTCTCTAGAAGGTCACGGTGGGTAAAACAAAGTAGCATACAGTAAAAAATTAACGTACTGTAGCTGCATGTCCCACAAAGTTTCCTGAAGTTGCAGTCTTTAATATGTCGTCAGTGTTTAATCTGCATACAGTATATTCATTATCCGGGAGCAGTTAGGCAAATAAGTATTCAAAGGGGGTAATTATGAAAGTCAACATGTCATTATGCAATTAAATTAAAATTCAGTAAGGTGTTTAAACATACACAAATTTATCAAAGAACTTTACACAAATTTAGACTTTTAGCGTGAAAGATATTTGGCAAGTGGCAAGTTAGTTGACATACTGTACTTATGGAATAAATATGGGATAGAGAGACTCCCTTATATGCTCCACTAAGAGAACACCCCAAATCGGATAACTTAGATAATATAATGCTGTTTTATATATATATATATATATATAGAAAGAAAATACGTTACCATCCGAGGACTGATAAAGTAGAGACAGCACACAGTAGGAAGATGATAAAAGGTTATATTAGCTTAAACAGCATCACAGATAACCTGCGTTTCGACCCCACAGAGAGATCTTTTTCAAGGGGATGTGTACTTAGATGTAACCCAGAATATCACCAGAACTGTCAAATTTAGCCTGATCCTACATATGGATCCCAGGTTATTGCACCTACTCATAAAGCAGACTGTTCGAAATAAGGCAGAATATCACATATTTTCCATGGGATTAATAAATGTCTGAAATCATCGGTTTTAAAGGTTACATTTCCTCTGTAATAGAGGTGACAAATTGTTTCGAACATCATTTAATTTCCAGACTGATATTCGCAGGCTGTTCGGACAGTAAAAATGTGGGTGAACGCTCCTGAAACTGACACAGTTTTCTCTTTGCTCGATTCGCCCAGAAGTTCAAGACCCTGGAATATGGGTTTTGCTGAAAGAGAGAGACAGAGGGAGAGCATGGGAAGGAGGGAGAGAGAGGTAAAGAGCAAAACCCATCTTTCAGAGTCTGGAATTTCTCAGCTAAGCATTGGTATAGCATACACTTGAAAGAAGGTAGACAAATGTCACTTTTAAGACACCACATTGGCAGCAATATCGAATGTCAGATAAAAATGTACCTATTCCTTCAGTAGTGTAGGGTAGAATATATAGTGTTATGCACTTCATCTTCTGATTTTGCCAAAAGATCAGTTTGTAATGCTCACCCAATATACTGTACATAATAAGTTCACATTACTTTCAGCAGAAGTGCTTTTGGGGTGCAGCATTATACAGAATGGAAAAACAAAAGTAAACAGTTTAAAAGTATGTACATCTGTATTGTTTACTTATGCCTTAAACCACTGTTTTTCAACAGTGGTTCCATGAACTCTTGCGTTCCCTGGCTGTCCCTAAAGGGTTCCCTGCAATGTTTAGGTAATTTCAAAATTGTACCAAATACATGTAGCCTGTTCCCCCAGTTTCACCCTTATCTCCGCTCTGCTGGGAGAATAAGGGAAGGTTGCAGCGCGTGCAGGGAGCGCTCCGGAGCACCGGGGGCTCCGCGGTGACCCGAGCGTATAGGGCGCCGCCATGTTGGGTATTCGCGCATGCGCAGTGAGTCCCATGGAGATGGTGGCGGAGGAGAGGTCGCGCAGGTGTGGTAGGGGTTGTGTTAGCCCGCGAAGCGTGAACCAATCACAGAGAGCGTAGCACAGGGGACTACGAGTCCCAAGAGCCTCAGTGAAACCAGGTGACGCCAGAGAGCTTATAGGGCGGCAGGATTCGTGGGAGGAAGGGTTAGGAGGTTGCGCGGAGGAGCACGTTGGGCAGAGACGACCGGGAAGGGTAAGGAGAAGGAGCTCTGCATGTAGAGAGGCAAGTAGCCTCTACACTAGGACCCATACCCCAGGCCCAGTTATACCTTGAGTCACCGTCAGTGGAGTAATGCAGGGACAGGCCCTAGTATAGGAACCTGTCACTTAGAGAGAGAGAAGTGTTAAGATCCAGAGACTGTCGCGGCACCATTACAGTGGTCTGGGATCAGACCTCTTCCAGCACAGCAGCAGCCAACCAGGTGGGATCGCATCTTCAACGTCGGATCCTTTGTGAAGTCTGTTTGCAGGTCTGAGTGCCGGAGCGCTTGGCAGGTAACATCCATAAGTGCACCAACTATAAATCAGTACGTAGTGGCTGCACAGTCACACACACACATACCTTACTTTGGGGGAAGTGGACACGGTGTGGGTACACGGTGAGGGGTTGCGTCCTGTGAGACGCGGTAGTTATTGTGTCTTCTATACAGAGGGACACGTACTGTATGACATGCAAGTGTATGGTTACTGTTAGTAAAGTCACTGTTTCATTTATATGCTGTGTGCATTATTGTCCTGTGAGGAACCACTCCCGCTCTGCTGGGAGCCATCACAGGGGGAGGCGCTGCACTTGATAAGAGGTTATTAATATACATATGGGTTACCCCAGGCTCTCCGTGGCGGAGGCTTAGGCCCTGCGAGCCAACAGGTTAGACAGAATTGGTAGCTTACTGTATGCAGAAGGAAACAGGGCTACATACAGAAGAATGTAGAATGCATCTGATCTCAGACACGCTATTGGAGATGGTTGAGGTTCCTTACAATACATCTGATCTTAGACACACTATTAGAGAGGGTTGGAGTTCCTTAGGCCAGGTCCCTGCTGCCTGCTGCAGTGCTATGGTGGATGCATACGGTACAAGAAGCTCCCCTCAAGGGGGCCGGGCCCGCTTGCTGCCTTGCCCATCACGTTGTGCGAACGATTTCCCTGAAGACAGGAACTCTGTGCTCACAACTCGCGACGGAGCACTGGGCACACACCCCGGCACCCTCCCCCTGTCTTTCCCCCTGCAGCTCACTGCAGACCGGGGATCTCAGCTGCATGCGCCGCCAGCCTGGCAGGTTCGTGTGCAGCGCCGACACCAGGACCTCAGCCTTACAGTGCATCGGATCTCAGACGCGCTATTAGAGAGAGTTGGGGTTCATTACAGTGCATCTGATCTCAGACTCGCCATTAGAGAGGATTGGTGTTCATTACAATGCATCTGATATCAGACGCGCTATTAGAGAGGTTTGGGGTTCCTTACAATGCATCTGATCTCAGACACGCTATTAGAGAGCGTTGGGGTTCCGCAGAATTTCACAATATAATTCTAGGGTTCCTTAACCAAAAAAACGTTGAAAAACACTCTTAGACAGTAGACAGTTTAGGTGATTGAACACGTACAAATATATACATTTCACTTGGGTGAGAGGAAGCATCCCCTTGACCATATTACTTTTCTCTGTAGCATTGGAAAACCTTTTAAAGACAACATTTTAAACAATATGTATGCAATCTTAAGATGAGTATCACTTGCGTCTCACAATGCTACTGTAATTTATCATTATCAAAGTAGAAAAAGAAATAAGGTTGCACATTTCATTTTAATGTATTGCTAGGCTATCCTATGAATAATCCTGCACAACATGCAGCATCCATTAAAAGTGAACTTTGCTACTGGTTGGCCAACAGTACTTTGCCAGTTTTGCAGTGGTATTTATTTTCAGTGAAACCTCTTCTTTTTTTTTTTTTTTTACAATGTTTACTGAATTTAAGGTGCTTAATAATTAAAAGTAAATTTACTAGGATGAAGCACTGCACTGAAGGCCCTTCTGGCATCAAAGCAGTCAGAAATGTGAAGAGTTCATCCTTAAAATCCATTACAATTGGCACCAGCTTTCTGCATGATGATCACAAACTTTTCTGCAGCAGCATTCCAAGAAAAGTTTTATAAGATACAAATATTTTGAGTTGACTTGACAACCATGTGCAGAACTAGTGAAGAGTTCATTTGCCCACGGCTCTTTGTCAAAATAAATTCAAAGTGATCATTAAAACATAGATTTGTCATATACCATGTGGTAAAGTTTTGTCAATGTTTTTGATGCTAAATGTCGTCGTCGTCCCCGCCCCCACCCCCCTCCTTATTTTGTTCTTTGCCATTAACAGCTACAAGTTGGGAAGTTATGATGAATGTCACGAGATATTACCATAGAATATAATAAGATTAAACTAATTGTGGTTTAGAAAATCATATGAAACATAATTCTAATTTCCAGTTGCTACTGCCCAATTTGCATTTCTGGACTTTAAATAGGCATTATCTTTTTGCTATGTTTCTACTGTTGGTCTCTTCTTCATTTTTACGCTAAGGTGTTCAATTTGTTCTCAATTTTTTTGGAAGAATACGTTTAAACTCCCTCATTTTATAATCTCCCCTCAAAATTATGTAGCAAAAAGAAAGTAAAATGTACAACATTTTAAGTGCACATTAGAAACATATTTAGCATTTGCAAATAAGGAAAATCAACCAGCCATGTACAGATATAGCAGCTGTTAATGCTCATGCTAGCATCTTGCAATAGAAAACACACAACATGCTAGTGGGAGTAGACACTATTTTCTAGACTAGTCGCGCATATCAAAGGGGTGGGCTATTGCACCCACTGGCGCATGCATAAGACCTGCAATTTATTTAAAAGGAAAGGGGCAGCAGGGAAGGGGCTGAAATATGTGTTGAAGCTAATTAATTTACTGTGAAGACCACAATAACAAATATCACAAAATATATGACATCTCTTAATAACCAGTTACTGTCCATTGATCAAGACTTATTTCCTAGTCTTGATCAGTGGATACTTAAGTAAGTGGTACAATTCCACAAGACACATTCCGGTGCTTGAAGACACCTTAGACCAGGTCCCCGCTGGCTACTGCAGTGCCCGCTGTGGGGGATGCTGCAGGGACAAGAGCCGCCCCACAATGGGGCCAGGCCCACTGTGAGGGGGGGCCGCCGCGCTGCGCAGACAGAAACTCCTGCTCTCAAGAAAATTGAGAACAGGACTCGTGACGGAGCGCTAGGCCACGCCCCCTGGTGGTTCAGCCAATGAGGGCGAACCTGCCGAGGGACATCACGGCTGCGCCCCCATCAGGCCCCCCTGTCTTTCCCACTGCAGCTCACTGCAGACCGGGGGACTCAGCTGCACGCGCACCCGTAGCCTTACAGTTCAAGTTAATTTTCCATGAGGTGTCTACTGGAAAAGCACTGTTTAGTAAATTTGGCCCTAAGTATGTTTATTTTTTTTAAATACAATAGCAGTGCTGCTGCTGCAAAAAAAAATTAAAAAAAAATAGCTTACATCTTTTATTCTCCAGACTAATCAATTTCTGGATAATATCACATGGGCGCACGTTTAGGATGAAACATTGAAGCAGTGTGTTGAATATAATCAGTGAAACTATACTATTAGAATGATTTGGGATTTCTGTTACAGAGTAGTTGTTGAAACCTCTGTAAATAAACATTGTAAAGTAACAGAGCAAATAAAAATGTTAATGTAAAACAGCAATCTGCACTTCAGAAGAAAGTTGTTAGCAGTCATCTTTAAAAGGGGGGGGGAACTACTTCTTCAATAATGTAATTTATCTGAAAATGGGGGTACCTCAGTTATGGAGTCCTGGGTACATGTGATTTGGACCTCCTACAAATAAATGGACCAAAGAAAAAGGATTTGCTGCTTTTAACAGTTTTTTTGTAATTTTGTTTGTGATGCTTATATCAGTATCATAGATCACTACAAGAAGTGATGTTAAGTTCACAACGTTTTGCTATTTTTTCCAAAAAATTTGGATATTTACAAAGTTTCACAGCATATTTTTGCCATTTGCCAAGACATTTCATGATCTTTTCCCAAACTTATGTGACTATAATCACATACTGTATAAGATTGAAAGGCAGTTATGCATCAATTCTCTTTACCGTCCTGAGAACATTGAGGGTTCTCTCACAGTCACTATAACAGGTGGTGTTGGGATCAGCATGCACCAACCAAGTGCCCTTGCACACCATTAGTGGTGGTTGACGTACTGTTGTCTTAAGCCTCTTCCCTCTGTTTGCAGTTACATATAATGGTGCTCGGGCATAGGTGACAGTCAGGAGTTGGTACAAAAAATCTGGAACCTGCACAAACCCTCGTCTGCACAAAGAGGTTGATGCCTGTCAATCCGCAGGATCCTCAACCTCACTGTCACTATTTAAAGTAAATCACTCCATAGTCATTTATCATCATCACTTGACTTAGTGAGTTAGGCTCATCACCTTTGATCTGTCAGTATCATTCATACTATGCAAGTTCCAACTCAAAGTGCAATACACTAATAATGTATGTACTGTATGTGTGTCTGTGCCCTACTTGAAGTTAAGAACTTCAAGCAACTTTGCTGAAGAGGGCAGGGGACAGAGATACATTTATTGTTTTGGCTTTGGATGTGGTTTTGGTTTAAAATAACATTGTGTTATGGTTATAATTTTCTCAAAACCTGCTTTTGTTTGGTTTTGGGTTTTTATAAAATGATGGGAGAAAATCAAAATAAGTTGGAAAATGCTAAAATACTGTAGCATAATAATGTATGAAAAAAAATGATTACAATACAGATATAAACATAAAAACAATTAGAATCACCTAAAGATCAGCATTTGACCTGGTGTTCTAGTTTTTGTTCTAAATAATGTTGGGGTTCCATTGTGGTTCTATTATGAATTAAGTAGAAATAGCCGTATTAGCCCAGTTGTGATAGTGCAGAGTAAATTAGTACTTCAGTATTAGGTGATACCTTTTTTATTTGGACTGATAATTGATATTATAAGACAAGTGTTGCTTGAACCGAGGAAGAGAGAAAATTATCAAAAGCTTGTCTTATAATATCAATTGTTGGTCCAAATTAAAAAGGTATCAGCTAATGCTGAAGTTCTCATTTTGGTTCTAAACGTCTTACCTTCTTTAGTTTTGTATTTGGTTTTGAATAGAAGGTTCTGATTTCACATGCCCGGTGTTGCCCATATCTAGTAAATAGATTCATGTCTCATTTACTTAATTGGACCTTTAAGGTATGCTCATGCTTAGTGGCATAAAGTAAATCTGGATCTTATTGATGTTAAGAACCTATAGCTTACTAATAAAATATACAGATGTATCAAGACTCACTGTCTCCAGCGTCGTGGCTAAAAAGGTAAAAGTCGGTGGCGCCAGAGGCAGTGTCTGGTGAGGTCCGTCGTTTCAGATCAGACACCTCGCAACGTTATTCCTCTGTTGCCGAGTGGCCCCTTGTGCTCTGAACCTTAAGTGTTGCCACATCTGTAGTACTATGGATTAAAAAATATGGAAGATAGGGGAGTACAACATATGTATTAACCTCCTATATTTTAGCTAACAGAGAATATGTCTTCAAATTGTCAGTTTTCTCAAAGGAGAATGGATCTGATTTCCAGAAAATGTAAATATCCTCATTTTCATTGAAAGGTAACTTAGTAAGGAATTATGTATTATTAAAAAAAAAAAAAAAAAAAGCTATCTCTGCATGAAATAATATACAAGTAATTCATAATTGACTGCAATTTGAAAATACCAGCATTTACCAGATTTGCTGTATGCTTATTTATGTGATTCCCTGAAATGATAACCATGAGGAAGAACATATCCAGGACATGTTCATGCCTGAAATAGTAAGTCTAAGGGAAATACCATTCTTTCTTCACTTCTTCGGTGCGTATTACAAATAATTTGCCTACTCAGGAAAAATGTCACTTTAATAGTGCATTACTTATACTTTATCCCATTGCTTTCAACTATCACTGAGTTAAGGTGTTTAAATTTAATTATGGGTAATTTCATTTATTGAGTTGCGCAATAAATGGCATTACTTTTATTTTCTTCCCTTCTATAAAGACCTGAATTTAATTTATTAATGCGATCTCTGCATAAACAGTACAATAGTACATCATTGTTCATTGAAGAAATTATATTATTAAATGCAAAATATTAAATGTGACATTTGCAAACAAAGACTAAAAAATGTACAGTACTGTAAGGTATGCACTAGACCACTTTACAAGAAAATTAATGTATTACTAATTTCTTCTTTCCTGTCTTTTTATATTTAGATTATAATAGAAGACAGGAACATTAAGCTCTGGCTGTGTAAAAAAAAAAACATAATTATAATTGCTTCTCTGATATACAGTAGTCTTAAAAGAACATCCCTTTGCTTTCACTAGTTTGCAGAGAATCACAAGGAAACATACAGTCGAGCATTTTTTCTCCCTAGGGAACAAGCAGAAACAAATAGTCAGTAACAACTCCAATATAAATGACCTAAAAATAATGCCTAAGTGAAATTTACAAGCTTTTGAGTTTGTCCTCTCTCTTTAAAGCAGCAATTCTACATAACTAACTTGTTTTTTATACAGCCTGTAAGCATGTAGGGGGTCCTCCAAATTTAAACCACATTTTAACTACAGATACTTACCAGTGAAGTTGTTGATGTTACTTCATGGTGTTTTCAACATTTTGGGGTAGATACTCAAAGCTTAATTACATCTGAGCTAGTAACGTGATGTTACCTAAATAGATAACATTCGTTAGTTTCCCTGGATTTAACAGGTATCCTAAAAGCTTTTGTGGAAAAAGAATGGTCTTCAGGCCGCTCATTTGCATATAGCTAATGTGGCGTTATCTGGCTAATGAACATCGGGATATGCCCTAACTGACTGTAACCCTGTCTCATGTTAGCCCTGTGCTAAGGAAGATGCCAGGTACATATTACATTGCAATATATACCAGGCATCTACCGTCCTACTAAAAATACATAAATGAATGCTTTGGAGGACATTGTTGCCATGAAGGCATGCATTGTGCATCATCGCCACTAAGGTAACCAAAGGTTAATACAAAGACCCTAACTACTCTACTACCTATTGTATGTCATAGAAGTACAACCACTATTGAATACAAGGGGTTAACCCACCCCGGAACCCCTATGGGTGGCCCTTTGGCAACTACCCCCATAACCCACCTTCCATAACCTCATCCCCCTCAATAAACAACCCCCCTAAAGTAATGTGCTTTTTACCATTGAAAAGCATTACACCAAAGACATTAAAAAAGAAATACATGAAAAACAACACAATCACATTACAGTATATAATATCATACCTCTATGACAAAATGGGTAGTAGTGTAGTTAGGGTTTTTCTATTAACCAAGGTTACCTTAGTGGCCATAATGCATGCCTTCATGGCCACAATGGCTTCCAATGGGTTAATACACAAGTCATAGTCAAACTTTTTGGAGTAGTCCAGTGTATTCACTATGGCATGGCCACTTCTGCATCCTGGACATTCGCCAAATAATTTTCTGCTACATGACGTTAAGTGCTTCCCTTCACATCCTACATATCTAACCCCTCCTAAGTGTTTCCTTCTCTGATGTCTCTCCGCTCCCATTTTCTAATGGGATCCGACAGGACTCTGAACTTGGCCCTCTTTCCTTTACCCTCTATGCCTCTTTTCTTGGTGAATGAATGCACTCATTTGGAATTCAGTATCATATTTATACTGATGTCACCCACATTTAGCTCTCTTCTAAATTGTCCCCTTCTTTCTTGTCTTGTATCACTAACTGTCTCTCTGGTATCTCTTCGTGGATGTCCCACTGCTAACTGAAGCTTACCTGTAAAACAGACAACAGAACTCCTATTTTTTTCCCCCTTCTACTGTGACCTTTACACCCAAACTTTTGCTAACCATCAATAATCCCACAATCTTTTTCAACACCTCAAGCCCACTATCAAGTTGTCACCTTTAACTCCTCTCTCTCGTTCATTCCTCACATTCAGTACCTCACTAGATCCTGCCACCTCCAGCTACGAAATATCACCAGAGTACACCCTTTTCTCACTCCAGAAACAACCAAAATCTTAATTCACTCACTTATCGTAACTTGCCTCAATTATTGCAACTTTCACCTAGCAGGCATTCCCTTCATCGGACGAACCCCATTCCAAATCCTCAAAACTGCAGCCATCAGACTCGTCTACCTAACTCACAGCTCTTGATCTGCTGCTCAACTGTGCAAATACCTACACTGGCTTCACATATCCTCTCAAATTACACGTAAAATTGTATCTCACACAAGCCCTCAATGATGCTTTCTACCCATCAATCAACATCTCAGCCCTTGTCTACAAAATGTCCCCTATTTGCACCCTCAATTCTGTCCATGACCTAAAGTACACCTCATCTATATTCTTATAACCTCCTCTCACCCCCACCTACAAGATTTTTCTGGGCTTCACTCTTTCCCACCACACTTCATCAGACTCTCCCCAGCTTTCAGACTTTTAAAAGCTCCCTGAAAAGTATTTCCTTTAAAGCTGCAGATCAAGCAATATCCTACATGTGTGTTTAAAACAGTTCTGTACTATGAGAAAATACCTGTAGCATTTTTTTCCTCAAACAACGGTGAATTACATTTTTAATGTATTATAATGTAACATGCATTTTTTGTTTCTAAAGCAATCATTTACAAAGTCACATCCCCTTCTAGTTCTGAAAGGCTCTGGCACACCCCTTTTGAGCCCTGCCCTCTCTCTAGCAGTGCACCAATTATATGTAGTGACTTCCTCGTCACATGATCTTCCCCACGTAACTTTGCATCTTTGGTACTCTTCTGCTGCATTGACAGTAATTTAGTGAACCCTCAGTTGAATCTTCGCCTATCGTTCACAGGAGAACGTGTCAATCGACAACTTAGCTAATTACTTATCATTGTGTGGATTGTATTGATGCACACAGTGGTAGGATTGAAAATGTTTAATAACCAGTTCTTACCTCGGTGGGTGGCGGCCAGCGGACAGTGTCTACCAGCATGTTTTCCCTGCATATCTTCTCAAAATGGCTGCATCATGACATCACGTAGCATTTCGTTGCCCTAGCAATGCGGTTACATCACATGGCAATCCCATTGGCATGGCAATGCAGCGTCATATTGAGAAGTTATGCAGGGAAAAGATGCTGGTAGACACCGTCCGCCGGCCAGCCGCCACAGGTAAGAGAATGAAGCACCGGTTCGGCAAACTTGTGAAATTTTAGTAACAGGTTCGCACGGACCAGTGCAAACCGTCTGAATCCCACAGCTGGATGCACATATTAAAGGGAAAGAAATGTTTATTTGTTTTTAAACGGCAGCTTGGACTGCTATTTTATAGATAGCTACAGTATCTGATGCCCTTGGAAGAAGGGACCAGCTGTGCAGCTGGGCCAAATTCCATCCTGATGCATATTCGGTCTCACAGTGAACATCTTGTGCATCTTATTCCCTTTAGATTGTAAGATCCGGGCCATGAATAACTTTTATGTGCAATTATTTGTTCTTATTTGTATATCATTCTACGTAATGTAAGTACAGTTTCTAAACTGTATCACGCTTCACACTGTATTAGTGCTTTATAAATAAAAGATAATACAAATAAGACATTAATATTGTTATGAGCTTGCACTATAACTGCACTGTAGCTAGCATGACAATATTAGTCCCAGCAAAAACCGGGACAAATGTCATGCACGGACACAGTCGGACGCATCGGGGGCCCCCGATGAAGCCAGTTACGGTGAAACGTACGTAGGGTACGTCTGATGTCACCATCACGTGACGTCGGCTCATCGGTGAGGTGTGGGTTTGTGTACCGTCTGAGTGCTTCGCAAACTGCGTCCGTGCGCAGCAAGAGCACTCAGACCTTCGGGTTAGTCTCTCCTATCTCTACAGCTATCCTAACTTGTTTTGCAAAAGGCTGGATATGTTTATATTGCCAGATATGTTTATGGTTGTTTCACTTCAGCCACCATTGCGTTCAGTCTGACCCTGCATCCAGCAGACAAACTTTATGTGTAACTGTGTATTCCCCATCCAATTTACATTACATTGGTTACAAGGGTTTTGAGATACAATATCATCTAAAGTATTCATACTTATCTATGATATAGAGACCACCCATATCTATTATAGGGTTCATTAAGGTTTAATTAAGAGGTATATATATAACACTCCTCCATTAAACACCCTACCACACCTCTCTTTCCTTTTAACTATTTTTGTTTGTTCTGTACATGTGGTTTTCTCCAAACAGTTTATTTTAACAATTATATAATAAAATTAAGTTTTAATTAGGGTGTCCTCTCTCCTAGTGCCACACTATAGGGATTCTTTCTTTCCACCCACTTGCCAATACCTCATTCCCTGTGAGCACCACCCTCCCATTCACTGTTTGGTTACTTTCCCTCCCTATGCTTGAGCAGAGTAAATTGTGCAGTTTTCATCTGTATGCAGATCCTTTTTTCTATATAATTAGCTGTGAATACTCAAGATTATTTCAAGGATTTTTTTCCAGGCTGTCCCTTTACCCGTTGTATCATTGGATAAGGTTTCACTATGGTTCTTTTGTTTGCTTTCCTCTGGATCAATAAACTGTAAATACAAATATAGAATAAGTATCTGTCTAAATTTAACACAAGTTGAACTTGATAGAAATATTTTTTTTTCAACCTCACCTACTATGTAACTATGTATCTGTCTCTTTTTTAATTTTTTTTTATAATTGTTTTGTTGTCTGTTTGTTTAGTTTTGTTTTGGTTTGTTCTTAAAGACT
The DNA here is from genome assembly GCF_040206685.1 of Ascaphus truei. NCBI lineage: Eukaryota > Metazoa > Chordata > Amphibia > Anura > Ascaphidae > Ascaphus > Ascaphus truei. The sequence goes on along the minus strand of NC_134483.1, from coordinate 199,873,304 downwards.
CGAAAGATGATCAGTTTCATACACTAATTTATGAAATCCTTCCGGCAATTTTTGCTTGTGAATGATATACAAAACGCAAAAAAGTATTGAACAAATATCCTACAATTCCATCATTTTTCTTATAAAACATTCATGATTTTTTACACAGAAGAGACTTGTGAAGCTTCTGCTCAGTTACACCAGGGGCAGCCAACACAAGTCCTCAAGGGCCTGCAAGAGGTTAGGTTTTCAGGATATCCCTCAATCACAATGACTGAGCCACTGATTGATCCAACTGTGCTGAAGCAGGGATATCCGGAAAATCTGACCTGTTGGTAGCCCTTGAGGACTGGAGTTAGCCACCCCTGAGTTACACCAATGAAGAGTATTATATTGATCCATTAAAAGTTTCAATAATTCTACATTGGTAGACCAACATTATATGATGTTGTGTTATTGTTTTTATATTTAGCGTCTTACCTTTATCAGCACATCTTCATATCATACCTACAATACTTAATGTATTCCCTGTTCAGAATGTACAAATGTTAAGAACTAAAGTATCCCTACTGTTCTCTTGTTTGACCTTGTCTATGCATTTTTACTATTTTGTCAAATATAATTTAAACTATTTCCCATTAAGCAGTTAGCAATGTCATCACGACCTACTATAAATCCTACTTTGCTTGAAGGATTTTGGTTCCCAAGTGTAATACAGATCACACTTCCACAATATATTTTATGCACCATTTATCTATTTTTAGAAGTAATTAAATAAAAAGTAATACGGAATAAAATCTTCTAAAACAATAAACACTGCACTTACAATCAGATTCTTATTACGATTTGTGTTAATTGTGTGTGCACATTGTAATATGAATTCGGAAAAAAATTCATATACTATATAAAGAAATATATAGTTTTATAGATTAGCAGATGATACTACTCCCACTTGCGCATTGCAGTGGAGCATATTCAATGCGCTAGTGGGAAAAGTGCCCATTGTTTCGCATTAGAAGAACGCGAGAAGGGAGCAAAGCTAATGGGCCATTGCAACTACTGATGCATGCCAGCAGGTGCAATAACAGCTGCTAGAGCTGTAGGTCTATCTGTTTATGTATTTATAGTGGCGGTCCTCAGCCCACAAATGGGATGGTTTTAGTCAAACAATATAGTAAGTGTATTAGAAAAGCTGCACACATCTACAATTAATTATTCATGATAAATACAAAGTTACAAATCACATATGAGAGCTCACATCCGGACCTTTTGTGAAACGAAAATTAAACTTGGACAATCTTTTCAATATCTAGATTCTCTCAGGGGTCCCTATAAAATATAATGAACAGATAATCATCTGCAGTTAAGTTCCTACTGATAGGGGAGTTGGCTATTTTGAAATGGGTGTATGCCTTCCTATATTGGAGAAAATATATGTGCTAGTGGGCATCTAAGGCCCAGATATCTATGTCAAGGAGCTGCATACAAATAGATTTATGTGTTTTTGGTGGGGCAACTTTTTGAGCTCATACGCCTCTCTTCAAGCCCATTCGGAATTAAAATTAAATGTGGTACTCCCTATTCTACCGAACAGGCCTTCTTAATCATAAGGGTATTTATGGCGTCTGCTCCTCCATTCCGTGTGCTGGATGTAGCATTTGCGACTAAACGCATCTCTTCCGGGTAGAAGGATAGAAGTACTCAAGGCGTCTGACATCATGATGCCCCCATGGCTCTGTGTAGTGTTTGTTACATATTGTACTGTATGTTTTTATTCTAGTGTGATTTCTGATACGTGACCTGACATGACTTCACACAGCTACAGTATGCACACGTTGCACAACATCTCTATTTACAAACTGACTACACTTAGAAATGAATATGTTATAATAAAATGTGTGCTGTGTCTGCATTAGTTCGTTATGAATGTTAGCCGGAGATGAAGAAGTAAGAGAGGTGAAATGGATAAAGCAGGATTGATCACACTGCCAGGATGAGACCTTTATAAAGAGAGGTGGCAAAGGAAGTCCTGTGGTGGATGAATCCTGCTTTTCACTGCTGTGATACAGTTAATATTCTAGCAGAGTGTGATTTATTGTGTGATTTATGTTGTGTCTTTTGTTTTTTTTAACATGTAAAAATCAGCATGGGAATAAATCATGACAATGACCACCCATCCTGTGCAGATGGTCTCCATATCATGTCTGGGGAATGGATCAAGGGACAAAATCTTGGCGATGTCTCATGGTCCAGATGCAGCAGAGAAGACCTTGAAAGGTTCCTCAGGTAATTCTCTCGAGTTTAATGTATTCTTTCACAACATTTATAACTCATGTCAACTCAGTGAAGCAATGACCAAAATATATTTTATTTAATGTTATATATTGATTCAGTCATTCACGTATACGTCTTTCGCCTCTTAGTACATTGCCTTCCATAATGTGAAGCACATGTTACATTATTAATCCTGTAATGTACTGTATCATGAAAGTGCACTTTAGTTACATACAGTACTATAGACAAATATTTTTGTTAAATCTATCTATTTGTAGAAGACAGTACAGGCATACCCCGCATTAGCGTACGCAATGGGACCGGAGCATGTATGTAAAGCGAAAATGTACTTAAAGTGAAGCACTCCCTTTTTTCCACTTATCGATGCATGTACTGTACTGCAATCGTCATATACGTGCATAACTGATGTAAATAACACATTTGTAACAGGCTCTATAGTCTCCCCGCTTGCGCACAGCTTCGGTTCATGTAGGGAGCTAGTATTGCTGTTCAGGACATGCTGACAGGCGCATGCGCGAGCTGCCATTTGCCTATTGAGCGATATGTACTTACTCGTGAGTGTACTTAAAGTGAGTGTCCTTAAACCGGGGTATGCCTGTAGTTACATATTATAAATATGTCTTCCTAAGTTAACCATTCCAATGGTTTATTATTTAAAGTAGCTTCATGTGGCCTGTGTATAAAAAAAAGCTAAGGTCCAGATTCACAAAGCTGTGTGAAATATGCGAATATGACACTGCATTAACGAAAACAGGAGCGACTTAACTCTGACTCACTAACTGTACGCATACATTATTGCTGTAATTCAGTAATCAACTGCATTCATAAACTGTCACATCACCACAGTATTTCAGAAAGCCCTGGACTTAATTATTCCATGCTTTCTGTAATTATTTTTGTGACATTTATTAAGCATGTGCACATTTGCCGATTGAAAATCTGAAGCTTGTGGATTCAACGCTGAGTTTAAATTCCATATCGAGCATTTCGAGAAGTCGATGTTCGATCTGAACTTTAAGTTGAACTTCAAAACAAGATATACTAAACAAGAAAAAGGAGTTCCAGTTATGGGAACTCAGGCCTGATAGTGATTAGGCAATGTTTGGAACAATAAATAATAACTTTGGACACGTTTTTAAAACACAACATTGTACTGGATGACAACGCAGCTTTTTATTTGGTCTACAGGCAAAAAGCTGCAGAAGAGAGCTACAGAGATAAATTCTGAGGGATTTAATGGGCCACCACTACGTTATTCAGAGAACCGCAGCTACAGTATTACACAGCAATTGGAATAATGTTCGCCAAATGAAAGAGCTTTTCATGCTTAATGTATCAAATGCAATTTTTTTGTATTGATATATTATTTTTGCATCATGTTAAAAGAATATAATTACAGATTTGCTGCATGCAGAGTAATGTAGTTTTATTGTATAAAATTTCAGTTAGCAGAAATATTGTAATATTAAGATTGTATATTTCTAATATACTTGTTTTTAAAGAATAACATGCAGTCAACAGCAACAATACAGTACTGTAGTGCCATTCTTGACCTACTGTATATTGTATGTATAATTGTAGCTAATTTGTATTTAGTGTACACTGTACAGGGGAGTGTTTCTGTCACTTTTGTTTTACCCACCATAACATTTTTTTTTTCCACAAAAAGGTTTTTATTAGGTTACAGTACAGTGCATACATTGTCCAACAACCCACAGTCTTTTTTTAATGTACCCAAACCCATTTTTTATTTTTTCCTTCGTCCTCCGTCTTGACAAAGACATACAGGGCAAACCAACTCATAGACCTAACGAACAACACAAACACAGAGGGGGGGGGGAGAGGGGGGGAGGGGGGGGGGAAAGCACAGAGCCTTGCGGGTGTTCCCAATTTCTACTCTTGCCTCTCCTCTGCCATGCAGAGCTGCCTTTAGGTGTAGCGACCCTATTTTCCGTCATCCCTACCGGTACCCCGTCCGCGCGTTGTCTGTACTGTCACTTCGCAGGAGAATGCATCTTGGTGTATTAGGGCATGATGGTGGTGGCGTTCACCCCGGGAATGTCTGAGTGGGCTAGCCAATGGGCCCAGACTTTGAGGAAATTTGTGCCGGTGTCGTTGACCAGACTTGTCAACTGTTCCATCCGGCAGATATACCAAATTCTGTTTCGAATTTTCGTAATCGTGGGTAAATCTGGTAGCTTCCACAATGCTGCGAGTTCGCACCGCATGGCTGTTGCAAAGTGTGCAATCAATTTTTGTGCCAGTCTGCCTAACCCCCGGGTGCGCCTGCCCAGCAGGAACATCCAGGGGTCCAGGGGGACCGGCTGCCCGAGAATACTCTGCAGCCAATCCTGGATTTCCTCCCATAAAGGAGCCACTTTGGGGCAACCCCACAGCATGTGAAGTAAGTCTGCCTGTTCCCCGCATTGTTTGGGGCACAATGGGGGGTAATCTTTGACAAACTTTGCTAATCGTGTTGGGGTGAGGTACCACCTCATTAGGACTTTATATGCATTCTTCTTCAAGGTGGTGCATATAGAGCTCTTCGCTGCTGCCAGTACTATTGTGGACCAGTCCTTGTCTTCCAATGTCTCCCCTAAGTCCGTTTCCCATTTGATTCTGTAATTAAGTTTAATGTCATTGTCCTGTCTTGGACAGACCACCTCTCTGTAAATCCGAGACGTGAGTCCCATGGTGTCCGTGCCTCTGGAACACAGCTGCTCAAAATTTTTTCGCTGGGGGCATTTGGGAATTTTCGTGTAAAATGCTCTCACCTGGAGGCATCTAAAAAATTCAGATTTAGGCATTTCTGTTTCTGATCGGATTTGTTCGAATGTTTTGATTGATTGGCATCCCTCCAGGTGTAATAGCCTTGTGAGGCCTTTTGCTTTCCAGACCGCTAGGTTCCTGCTTAACAGACCCGGAGCGAAATCAGGGTTCCCCATAATCGGGGTCATAAATGTGTGCTGGGTTGTCAGGGCACACTTGTGTTTGGTCTTCTCCCAGGTTGCCAACGAGCTATTCACTGCGGCCAGCGGCTCACTCATGGTCTTATATACCTTTTTTGGTAGCCAAATTAGATCTTGTAGCTCTTCGGGGTCACTGCATGCTGTTTCTAGCTCTACCCATCTTCGCAGGCTAGGATGCATGTGCCACTGGATAACTTGGGTTAATTGGGCCGGTTTGAAGTACGATATCAAGCAAGGTACCCCTAGTCCTCCTCTAACTGTTGGCCTAGTGAGGATGCTAGTTTTTATACGTGGCTTTTTATTACCCCAGACGAATTTCACCATGGAGGACTGTAAACGGAGGATGTCGTCTCTGACCACTTGTATCGGAAGGGTCTGGAAGAGATACAAGATTCGAGGGAGAAGATTCATCTTAAGGCAATGGATCCTGCCGATCCATGAAATTGTGTGGCCTGACCAGATCCGTAGATCCTTCTTCAGAGTCCTAATTAGTCTGGGGTAGTTGGCTTTGTATAGGGCATTGTAATCTTTGGTTATATGGATCCCTAAGTATTTAATGGAGGAGACTTGCCATTTGAAGTTAAAATTCAATTCGATTAATTTTTCTGTGACCTTTGGCAGGTTTATATTTAAGGCTGCTGATTTTGTCTGATTAATTTTGAAACCCGAGATCTTATTAAATTCATCTAACAGGCTGAAAACATTTGGCAGGGAGGTAAGGGGTTTAGATAACATTAGTATAATGTCGTCTGCATACAGGGCCACTTTGTGTGACTGATCTTTAATCTCTATACCTGCTATGTCGGGGGAGTTGCGGATATGTGCCGCCAGGGGTTCTATACATACACCATAACATTTTTAATGTCCGATTATGCCCACGTACCAGCTTCACGTTACATAGCTAGCAACCAGCTTCGCACTGATGAGGCCCAAAAGGTCGAGATAGCTGTCTGTGAGTAGGTTTACTGGCTATGCACTTCTTTAATAACCCAGGCTTTGCTGAAAGTATGTGTAATGCAGCAAACATAAGCTTATAGGGATCCATGTTAAAATGGATAAGCAGTAAAGAGTGACTCACTGTGAGTGCTCATTTGCATGTCATTACCCAGAGTCCCTGGCTGCTGTGAAAGCGCTGTTTGCTAAGCAATAATGGGGAAATACAGGGTTGCAGATCTGTCTGAGACATGCAAATGCCCCACGAGTGGTATTTTTAATTATTGTACACTCTACAGTGAAGGGTTTTTGTCACTTTTTTTTTTACCCACCAAAACATTTATAATGTCCAGATAATTTTGAAAAATGTTAAGGCCGTTTTGACTTTTGAAGATGCTACATCTTGGAAAAAGTAATTACAACAATGCATTCAGCCATGACCACGGGCAGAACCTGGTTGTAACCTTTGTGTCTGTGATGTGCAAATGAACCCATAAATGAACCAATGGAAAATGAATTTGTTATGTGCATCGGGTTTAACTTTACTTGGCCGCACCCATTACAAACGTAAAATGCTATCTGCAGCTCTCGGAATGGAAATTGGAGTCAAGGGAAAGGGATGGGTGGGTGGAGAGAGACTGTGACAAGTGGGGTTGAGAAAAATGAAAAATATAGTGTAAGACAAAGGAGCTTATGCTGTAAGCTCCGTTAGCACTGTACTGAGCGATCTGCACGTAAAGCCCCATTGACTTGAATGGGGCTTTCCGTGCAGAACGCTCAGTAAAGCGCTACCGGAGCTTACAGAATAAGCCAAACAGTGTGTTAACAAAGAGGGACAAATAGAAATTGAACCATTTAGTTAAATTAAACTGATCTTTTCTTCAGCACTGGGAAAGGCTGCACATCATATCAAACAGGGAGGAGAGAGAGAGAGAGAGAGAGAGAGAGAGAGAGAGAGAGAGAGAGAGAGAGAGAGAGAGAGAGAGAGAGAGAGAGAATCCTAAAACATGTATAACTTTCTATCTTTTTGTATTTTTACTGTACAATGCATGTTTATAGCAGTTTAGTCATTACCACTTCTCTTTTGTTCCACATTTTAAATCTCTGTATGTTGCCAGGTCAAAAGCCAGTAACTGTTTGCTGCAGACAAATCCCCAAAGCATCAGCTCTGTGATTATTCCCTCCAAGCTGCCAGGGGTGACGTATTCAGCAGATGAACAATGTCAAATTTTGTTTGGACCAACAGCTTCATTTTGTCAAGAAATGCAGGTACAGTACATAACAAAATGTCTTTAAAAGTGTTCCATAAAACATATGTTGACTAATTTTTCAGCCAAAGGGTTGTAAATCCACTCTAAAAATGATGCTATACTTTATTTGCCCTAAAGCAATTTTTATCATACATTTGTCTGTGTTAAACACAATATTCCTCTAAGTTCAGCAAAACTGAAAAATAAATAATTTCTGTTTTGTACATTTTCAACTTTTTTTTTAATTGGTTAAGTTTAGTGATTCATTTTGGGTTTAAACTTCAATAAACCTCTTGCCCTACCTTGAAGTGAGGTAAACTTTCACAACTACTGACTCAACATTAACATTTTATATATGCCTTAAAACATGTATTTTTTCTTTTTATTAATGTGCATTGCATTTCTATGGCGCACTGAGTACTGCAGGAAATATTCCATAATTACTTGGACAACATTTTTTTGCTATTGCAGTTTCAATTGAGATGCAAATTTACTGGATGTAAACATGTCATGCCCCATTTTTATGTCACATTGTTCTAACAATATACAGTAAAGAGGTAAATTCTGTCATAGAGAAAATAGGACTAAAATAAACAACATCCAAGTTCTTCAGCGTTATTCAGTTTACACATAATAAATTCAATATTTTATTAAGAGTATATAATGTATAACAATGTCTAGCAGTATGTCAAGTTACTGCATATCAACAAGCTATATGGCGATATATCAAATATATGGAAGGCCTTGATAGATCCTGTTTGATTGTGTTTAAATTTGTATGCACCTTTCTTTCCTGTAGTAGAGTATGCTAGAAAAAATGTCTTAGTACTATAATGTTGAAACAATCTGCAATATACATGTAACCCATCTCCCCCCCCCCCCCCAGACACAGATACTATATCTAGGGTGTATGAGGGCTGGCTACACGTGTATGAGTGGTGCGTACCTGCCGGTAACAGGAGGGCCTGAGCTTCCCGCGATGTTGTTGGGGACACAGGACCAGGCTTCTGGGGTAGTTGCCTCATTCTTTTAGTGGGGGTGCAGCGCCTCCATCCTCTATACCTTCCCAGGGGTATGGGGTAGGACCCGTATAGAAGAATTGACCCTGGTCCCAGGGTGGATACTCCAGAATCACACAACAGTCTTTAGTAAGATCAGCAATGTCTTTCTTTATTGTCTCTAGATCGCACACAGCAGCCTTCCAGCCTGCAGCCGCAACAACAACAGCAATAGCAGCAGTATACACACAAATCCCAAGGTGTACAGCCCTTCTCCTCTCCTCTCCTTTCCTCCAAGAGGTACTCCAACAGGATGGTCTGTAAGGGACTTCAATACCCCAGTGCCCACCTCAGAGGGTCCCCTCTGGGCGGGGGTAGATCCTCCCCATTACCCCCTCATCAGGGTGAGGGGCATTGGTCCCACCGGAGCTCTGCTCACTCGCCAACTATCATAGGCCAGAGTTCTCCTTCTATCTCTCCAGCTCACAGGAGAGAGCTCGACCTACTTCTCTCCTTCAACTCCCAGGACAGACTTCCTAGAAGTAGACTGACTGACACTCACAGGAGCTGGCTAATAAATAGAGTCAGCCCCACCCCTCATGATGTCAGCAGGACCTCCCCTCTGTCTCTTGCCGGCAGCAGAGTCAGGGGCCTGCATCTAACACTTAGGGCAGGGCGTGAAGGGGGGAAACCCTTGATTACTACTGGTGCCTGCCCCTAACAGGACTTACCACAGTAGGAGAAAGATATGTATAGCCTGTGCTGTTTACAGGGGGCTACACTCTCCCTCTGGTAGAATCCAATGGTCCCCACTTGGACCTAGCTTTAGCAGGACCATCCTGCGGTGAACAACCTGGGAAACAAACACACATGTCATGCAGTTGGATAGACATAACATATGCTCTATGAGGTAATAATATAACACATGGTTACTCCCAACGTGGAGAACCTTAGTAGTAATGTTTCTGATCCGGTTTCCGAACTTTCTGGCCATTGTGATCTGTAACGGTCACAAAGAAAGACTGGACCGACCCATGCTCTGGTCAATATATGACGCTGTGCATATAGATGCACCGCCCTATTCTCCAGATCCTAACCAACTCACTTATACGGTCCTCATTATGATAACCGGCTTTACCAAATTTGGTCCGAAGGTATTCCTGTACGGCCTCTCTGAGCCAACTGTCTCTGATCTCCTCTATTTCCCTCATGATGGGCTCAGGCACATAAGGGTATTCATGTCCATGTGACTGCCTATACCAAGCCACTATGGCTCTGTCGACTCGGCTCAACTTAGTGAGCTTACGGTGACCCGCCCTGCTTGGCAGTACCCAAAACTCTGGTTCTACAAAAGCAATCTCGTCGTACAGTATACTGGGGCCTTTGGGCTGGATGAGTTTCTGTTCTATCTCCCGGTACCTGTGATCTATCTCGTCCTCTACCTCCTGGTGAGTAAAGGCACCTGCCGCCCACCAATGATCAACTATGTTATTCTTAATGGGCAGGAACCGCGTACGGTCCATGCCTTCGTGGTACCCAGTGAACAGGGGTGCCCACCACTTGTCATGGTGCTCATACTCTGTGGAATGGCTAGTGTGCTCTACCTCTGACTCTGCTTGTGACGAGACACCGGACGTCCCCGCCTCTGTAGAGCGCGAGCAATCTCTCCTCCCTTTGGCATTGATGTACCTCGTAGGGTTCATCTTGTGAACCACCGTACTGATCGACCCAGCCTCTGCTGGAGTGTGGGACCCTCGGGCTCTCCCTCTAGCTGTAGAAGAAAATGGCAAAGGGTTAGGCACAGGTATCACACTGTCATACGGTATCTCCCCATCAGACCCCTCATCGCTCAAATCCCAGTCCCGCAAGTCTCTGGAGTATTTGGGATACTTGCTCAATTTATCCCCGCTAGGTCCCGGGGACAACACTCGTGACGGGGCAGGGGCAGTGGCCGGGGCAATGGAGCTAGGGGTTGGGGCAGGGGCAATGTTGAAGTCAGTGTCCAGCAAGCGGGTAATACCGTGACCAAGGGACACTTTCTCGGGTGCTTTCTCCGCCATACTTTGCGCTTCTCTCGATGAGCCTCGGATCTTCAGGGTGGCCATTGCAGTGGCCATGGCTACTTTCCTTGAGGAGAACAGCGCTCCCGGGCCTCTCTTCCCGTCGGGGCCGGAAGTGACATCATCGCTGGTGCCCGCGGAATCTCCATCCGCTCCGTGGTCACGCACCGGAAGTGCGTCGAGGACCGGAAGGTGCGGTGGTGGAGCATCCGGTTCGCGGACGGACAAGTAGGCCCCAAGCCTCTCCTTCTCGTCCTCCGTGGTTGCTGTTTTCACCTGGCGGGAGTAAGGGGGTGGTGGTGTCTCCTTACCGCTCCGCTGCTGTTTGGTGATCTTGGGGTCCTCCGGAGTCGTCTCGGACGCCATCTCCGCCGACAGTTCGCTCGGCTCTTTAGCTGGCTGGGCCTTGGTTCTTCCCGCTTGGTTGCAACGGGGAACTAGGGCAGCCTTGTCTCTCATCTCCGCCACCTCCGTTAGCGTTCCCGGAGAGGCACCCCGTGGGTTCTCGATCAGAGGCCATGGCTCGTTAGGCCACAGGTAAAACGTGCCGCATTGAGGGCATCATGCCTTGTTGCCTGGGACCGCTCTGGGTATCCCGCAGTGCACGCACAAACACCGGAGGTATTCGTGCTCCGCCACCTCCACTACCAGTAGGCCTCCCGGTAGCTGGTAGATCGTAGTGTTCATCTCGGACATGGTTAGCTCAGGGGTGGAACAGTTCAGTTTTTCAGCTCCTTGCTCCTCGAATGCCAGACAGAAGTGAAGCTCTTCGCTCTCGCTTTCTGTCCCTCCCTTTGCTGGGGAAGGCTCTCCTGATTGGCTCTCCTTGTGCCCCCTCCCTCTGCTGGAATCCAGAGGTGGGGCAATCCTTTTTTCAGTGTGACGCGACCTGTTTGTTGATCAGTCACAGCACAGGTGGGTGGGCTTTCAGCTTTCGCGCCGCTCCGCTCCTCTTGCAGGGGATCTGGGTTTGGCGCCAAACCCCTGCACATTTCCCACCACATTTCTCGTACAGTCTCTTTGCAGATTCACGTGCTCGCTCCAGGATTGGCGGGAAACGCCATTTTGGGTCGGCTGCTATCTGCTGGGCCGTGGATGGTGCGTTCGTCCCCATTTTGGGTTCTTCTTTGCTCCGCGGAGCACATGTAGTGACGGCCGCCATCTTTGATGCACCCACCACATGTAATTGTACACTACTCTCAGTGTCTAGGGTGTAACTAGTTCCTAGACGCTGACCGTACTTGCTGACACTTTCTGCTTTTCTCTGCATGCTCAATCTAGTACCCACTAATATGAGGTGGCATACCCCAGGCTAGGCAGAACTCCTTCACGTGCACTGAACTCGGTTCCGGCAAGTGCTCTGTGGTGCATTTTATGTGGGTGCTAGCTAGTGTACCGGGTATCTCCCTAGGTACGGACGTCCCTACTTTTGGCCACTCATAGTGTGGGCCCTGGGCCATGGTCCCTGGACACGTTAGCAGGCTAACCCCCCCAGTTGCCTCACACTATCTGCCTCAAGGGACTAGGACAGCTATAGCTATGCACCCATCTTACGCCGACCTGCCAAGGGCGCCCAGGGCGTACTGTGCGGGAGCGGAGGTCCACGCTCCCCTGACTACCCCCGGTTTTCAAATGCGCCCTATTTTCCTCAGCACTTGACTGGAGAGTGCACATCACTCTTCCCGCTCTGCTTCGCTGTAAGCCTGTCCTGATCTGGATCTCAGCAGTGCCTCCAAATGTAACCCATATTCCCCCCCCCCCCAGACACAGATACTATATCTAGGGTGTATGAGGGCTGGCTACACGTGTATGAGTGGTGCGTACCTGCCGGTAACAGGAGGGCCTGAGCTTCCCGCGATGTTGTTGGGGACACAGGACCAGGCTTCTGGGGTAGTTGCCTCATTCTTTTAGTGGTGGTGCAGCGCCTCCATCCTCTATACCTTCCCAGGGGTATGGGGTAGGACCCGTATAGAAGAATTGACCCTGGTCCCAGGGTGGATACTCCAGAATCACACAACAGTCTTTAGTAAGATCAGCAATGTCTTTCTTTATTGTCTCTAGATCGCACACAGCAGCCTTGCAGCCTGCAGCCGCAACAACAACAGCAATAGCAGCAGTATACACACAAATCCCAAGGTGTACAGCCCTTCTCCTCTCCTCTCCTTTCCTCCAAGAGGTACTCCAACAGGATGGTCTGTACGGGGCTTCAATACCCCAGTGCCCACCTCAGAGGGTCCCCTCTGGGCGGGGGTAGATCATCCCCATCACCCCCTCATCAGGGTGAGGGGCATTGGTCCCACTGGAGCTCTGCTCACTCGCCAACGATCATAGGCCAGAGTTCTCCTTCTATCTCTCCTGCTCCCAGGAGAGAGCTCGACCTACTTCTCTCCTTCAACTCCCAGGACAGACTTCCTAGAAGTAGACTGACTGACACTCACAGGAGCTGGCTGATAAATAGAGTCAGCCACACCCCTCATGATGTCAGCAGGACCTCCCCTCTGTCTCTTGCCGGCAGCAGAGTCAGGGGCCTGCATCTATCACTCAGGGTAGGGCGTGAAGGGGGAAAACCCATGATTACTACTGGTGCCTGCCCTTAACAGGACTTACCACAGTAGGAGAAAGATATGTATAGCCTATGCTGTTTACAGGGGGCTACATACATAACCCCACATCTCCTTTTAAATCCCTTTCCTTGCTTCCTATCAAATTTCGGATCACCTACACAGTTCTTCTCTTTACCTTTTAAGGCTCTCCACTCATCTGCTCTTCCATACATATCAGCTTTTATCACTCGTTATGCCTCGGCTCGTCTCCTGTGCTCTACCCATTACTGTCTCCATTCCACCCCTTACACCTCTACTGATCTCTTTTGCCTTATACCTTTTTCCCTCACTGCCCCTTACCTGTGGAACTCCTTCACACTCTTTATACGCCATGTACCTTCTCTCCCCACCTTTAAGACAAACTTTAAAACTCCCCTCTTTTAAATTATGCATTTCAATAGCCCAGACTCATGGCTACCATCCCACACACACAGTCGCTCCTACCAACTATTGTGGCCAATCACTGCCATCTACTGCACTTATTCCCTCACCTGCTATCTCTGTAAATCTCCCAAAATTCCACTTAGATTGTAAGCTCCCTGGGGCAGATACTTCCTTTGCTATTGTCTGACTTTGTTGCACTTATTGAACTATAATTCCCTCTACTGTTTTTTTGTCTCTTTTCTAAAGTTCTGACTGTGGGCGCTATATAAATAAAAATTATACATACATACATATAACCCTATTAATTATGGCATCCCTCTCTAATCCTGCATATAAATGTCTTCATACGGTTTATGTCATTCTTAACAGAAATCTTATCTTCAGTCTTATACATTTATGCAAAAGAGAACTTTGAAAATCAAGGTCATGTACAAAATCAATTTATGGGGTTCTGGGGAGTATTACAGACTCAAGGTCAAGATACTTTTGAAATGTTGTATCTATATTTGAACCACCACCAAGTCCAAACAACATGTTTTCTTAATTCGATACCGATGACAGTGCTCTGGCTGTTTTAAAGAACAGCATTTTTATAAGCAGTGAGGGACAAACAGCGGATTATCACGCTTTCCATGACTAGAATAGACAGCTGGAATAGATAAAAAAGGAAAGAACTGATATCAAGAATCTCATAAGTGGACACTAGACCAGTATTGTAAATATAATCTGCCTCAAGCTTTGTGTGTTCTGGAAGAAAGTTTAATGATTTCATCTTGAAAACAGCCCCCAAATTATTTCAAGAACAGATTGAACTAAATATGATAGGAGAGGTAACTACACCATGATATGAAACATAAAAAATAAAACTGAAGCTCTGTGAAAAATGGAAGAAAATGTATGTAATGATGTTGAAGAGGTACTGTATGTGTGCTGGAACTAAGGACTTCAGTGCAATAAAAGGCACCAAGAAAATAGAACAGAATCCCTATAAGATGCACTCAGCCTCCACTGATAGTAAAAAATAATGAAAATGTATTACATTTATTATATATTAATTAGTTCAACATTGTTAAGATGTATTTTTATCACCATTCTAGGTTGACAAGTCTTATCTTTTCTATAGAAGCCATTATATACATACAGTATGCAAGATGTGCCTAACGCCGGCCTGGAGTATGTGCTAGAAAATTGGCAATATGTTTTGGTGATGGCCTAATATAGCCATGTATCTGAATTTAGTGAGTAGGGAGTTAGCTGTAAATTTTTCATTTTCATACATTGCATGCTCATTTGAGATACTGTTGGTGAATGTACCACCTTTTCATATGTAATTTGGTAATTAATTCTTGTTTGCATGCCTTATTAGTGATGCTGGTGTTAAATTTAGCCCACACTTATTGCTGTGTAATCTATGTGTTAAACCCCTAGTGAATATGGCAGTAAAAATAACTACATTTTTTTATCATTGACACCCAACAATATCAATATGGAAACGTTGAATAACTCTGTTTTAGGTTATAAGAAGCACAGTTCATTCACCTTTGAACTCACAAAAAGGTGCTAATGGTAACACTAATATACAACATAGTACCACTCACTAAGTTAAAATACTCCAACATTATCTAAAATGAAATGTATGAATTCTGTGCATAAAAATAAATATAAGAATTCTGTTTATGTACTGTATCAGAAACCAACACTGAACTGACAGGTAGGTAATATATAGATTATCATTTTTATATACATGTTTTATGTGTGCTGAAACAGTGACACAGTATCATTCTTTGCATTTATAATATATACTGTATGAGTCATGGTTTTAACATTCTGAAGCACAGATCTAGTATATCAGTGTCCTGGCTAACAGTGGCTTAGTTTCTTAGATGCTTCCCTCTTTTTGTTTATTGTTTTTATGCAAAAGAATGATTGGCCTACTCCACATGTAAACTATTGCACATATCTTGGCAAACTACATTGGTAAAAAAAAAAGTGTAAATGCTTACATAAGATTATACATAAATACCCTTTAAAGGTCAAACAAGTCACATTGTAACGCAGACAAAGGTGTTATTGCACCAGATGACATTAGATTCACCTTCCATAAAAGTGTATCTGCTAAATGTTACTTTGCATTAACAATCCCAGTGGTATGAGTAAACTGAGTTTATTTATATCTCCTTTGAGAAAGTATACTGTCGTGTTAGTGAGCTAGATATTTGTTTTTAAGCTTTCTTTTTGTTGTTGTTTTGACATAAAATAATGACTGTGGGGCAAAAATATATTTCCCCCCAAATTCTCTGTGTGTTCTACTTCAAACTGATTGTGTACAGTGCATGCATGAGGCTTTTCTCCTTACTTACTGCTAAAACAATATGTGCTAATGTAATCGTCTATTAGCAAACTGGCATTTTGGGATTGACAATTAGATTTCAAAGTCAACAGAGATCACCTAAAAGTATTACACGGAGATGTATCTAGTCAAGGTGTGTTTTAGAAAGACTTCAAACACTTTAGTTCAAATAAATCTCGCAGCCCTTTGATTTCTAAACTTTGATTGATCACAGCAGAACCGCGTTACTTTCAGCTTCGTGGACCCAGCCAGTTTCCAATACTTTGATTGTAAGCTCTTCGGGGCAGGGACTGCTTTTCCTAATGTTTACTTTTCTGCATGAAGCCCTTTTTCCTGTTATGCCACGTGTGTTACTGCTGGAAAGCTCTATGTACTTCGATGGCACTATATAAATAAAGATATAAATACATACATACATACATGCCTGTGGACAGTTACCATTTCTTCTGCTTATTGGAGGGAAATCAAAATGGCTGCCACATCTCAGGGTCCTGCAGGGCGATATGAAGCGACAGCGTCACCAGTTGCACCTTTTTTTATTGTACAGTAATGTTAAATACCCTGGATAAATACCAGTAACTTCACTCGTAAGTACCGCGGGTACCAGGGAGCTCCCCGGACTTATGCATAATGCAATTTAGCTCCTGTTGCTGACCGGTTTAAATCCTATTAACAAATAATTTGATCATTTTAGCTGAATTAATGCTTTTATTTTACTGACATAGTAAAAGTTAATATGCTAGCAACTTGGAGGCACCCATAACTGAGAATAACATCGTTTCACTTCAGAGGCTCCTTACCAGTTCGGATTCTAGAAAAATAAACCGGGTGGAGAGGTTGTTATAAGACAGAGTTACAGTTAAAGCTGCAGTTCAGTCAATATCCTGCATGTGTGGTTTTTTTAATAAATCAGTTCTGTAGTAAGAAATAATACTTTTAGCATTTTCTGTTTTTAAAAAAACAACTTTGAAAGACCAATTTTCTTGTATTCTATTTTAACAAGCATTTGCTAAGGCACTGCCCCTTCATGTCCTGTCACAAACCCAGGCACACCCCTTTGTGAGCCCTGCCCTCCCTCTCTCTAAACGTGCACTAGCGTCTGGTCACATGATCTTCCTCATAGAGTACATTCAAGGAAGCTGGAGAAAAGGGATCAGCCATGCATAGCAGCTTGGATAGGCGATTTCAAACTTATATTACAGTGTTTATTCCATTCATTGCACGTGTATATAATGTAAAATTGTAATAATTCCATTTATAGCAAATGTGTATATGTGAATATTATTTTGATGTATATGTATGTTACTGAAATGTGGAGTGAGTGTGTAGGTAAATACACACAATACACTTCCACTGCATATATATATATATATATATATATACATATATATATATATATATATATATATATATATATATATATTATATATGTATGTATATGTGAAGTTATGTGAGTAAAAAAGTGACAAAAACCCTCCATAGCAAGGCAAATAGCAAATGGAAATATTACTGTATGCTCATTTGTATGTATATATATATTTATATACACACACACTTCAAATACGGATAGTGATTCACGTAAATGATATATATATTCACTTTCTGGGAGTATAAGAGTGACTGTCCTGTTGTTCCTTTTTTTGTATCCATCATTGAATGGTATGCACCCTCTCTTTACGTTTATTTTATACTAGCTGAGAGACCCGGCGTTGCCCGGGATGTAATGTTCCCGCTCCTCTCTCTCTCCTCACCCCTCCCCCTCTCTCTGTTTGTCCCCCATTCACATCAATCCAGTTCCCCCCCCTCCCTCCTTTACAGCTTCATGCAGTGTGTGTGCGTCAGTCATTGTGTGTGCGTCAGTCAGTGTGTGTGCGCGCGTCAGTGAGTCTGACGCAGAAACACAAACACACACACAGACTGACTGACGCACACACACACAGTCAGTGTGTGCATGTGTGCCTCAGTCAGTCAGTGTGCGTGCGGCAGTCAGTCAGTCAGTCATTCAGTCAGTGTGTGTGTGTGCGTGCGTGGGTGTGGGGGTGTGCGCGCGCGTCAGTAAGTGTGTGTGTGTCAGTCAGTGTGTGTGTGTGTGTGACAGTCAGTGTGTGCGTGTGTGTGTGCCTCAGTCAGTCAGTGCGTGCGTGCGGCAGTCAGTCATTCAATCAGTGTGTGTGTGTGCGTGCGTGGGTGTGGGGGTGTGCGCGCGCGCGTCAGTAAGTGTGTGTGTGTGTGTCAGTCAGTCAGTGTGTGTCAGTCAGTGTGTGTGTCAGTCAGTGTGTCAGTGTGTGTGTGTCAGTGTGTGTCAGTGTGTGTGTGTCTCAGTGTGTGTTTGTGTCAGTGTGTGTGTGTGTTTCTGTCAGTGTGTGTGTGTGTGTGTGTGTTTGTGCAGCAGTCAGGGTGTGTGCGTGCGTCAGTCAGGGTGTGTGCGTGCGTCAGTCAAAGGGCAGGTGTGGGGGGTGGTGAAGGGCAGGGGTAGGGGGGGTGAAGGGCAGGGGTAGGGGTGGGTGAAGGGCATGGGTAGGGGTGGGTGAAGGGCAGGGGTAGTAGGGGGGGTGAAGGGCAGGGGTAGAGGGGGGTGAAGGGCAGGGGGGGTGAAGGGCAGCGGTAGGGGGGGAGAAGGGCAGGGGTAGTGGGGGTGAAGGACAGGGGTAGGGGGTGGGTGGGGTGAAAGTGAGGCACAAATTGTTGGCAGGAGTAAAATGTCCCTACACACACACACACACACACACACAACGGGAGTGAGAGGTGGTGGAGAGTGGGACTGGCGCAGATCCGAGGCTGCTTGGCCCCCCAGCGGCCGGGGAGTTAGCGGCCGGGGGGGTAAGGAAGCGGGCGGGGGGGTAAGGGAGCGGGCGGGGGGGGTAAGGGAGCGTTGGCGGCTAGGTTTGGAGGGCCGCGCTTACCCCCTTTGTGAGTCCTGCCCCCACCACAGCTGTGCACGTACATGAGCACAAATGTATCAGTCGTTGCCTGGTCACATGATCTTCCCCCAGAACTGACCGAGCAGCAGCAGAAAAGGAGAGTAGCTCAGAATTAATTAATTAAACCTTATTCCATTGCACGTGTGTAGTTAATGTTAAATATTAACAACTCATTTAAAATCAAATCTGTATATATAATACTGTAAACAATATGTATATTTAATTTTGTGTGTATGTGAATGTGTACAATTCAATGTGTTATTAAAATTAATAATGGCTTGTTCTTGTATAGCGCTGCTAGTTTTACATAGCACTTTACAGAGACATTTTGCAGGCACAGGGCCCTGCGGAGCTTAGGTGTGTATGTATGTGTTTGTATGATATAGATATATATGCACACGCACGCATATACATGCGCACGCGCACACATACTGCTGCGGCCGAGTTTATTCGAGCATTTGCCCGTTCTCGGCCGCAGCAGTAACCTGGCGCGCGCCGGAGGGTGCCGGGCGCGCGCCAAAGCAGCGGAAGAGCGCCCTCCGATCGGGGCACTCTCCCTACCGCTGCCGGGTCCGCCGGAACCCCCTGCCGCCGTCCCGCGATCGCGGGACACCAGGGCTCCCTCGGGGAGCCCTGGACGTGCGTGCAGGGGGCGCTGACACCCGATGACGCGTGACCGCGCATCGGTGACGCGCGGCACGCCGAGGGAGTGGGGCTAGCAAGCCGGGGCATCCCCCGGCTTGCGGAACTAGCCCTGCTAGGATAAAGTGTGTCGGTAGTGTACACGT
>NC_134483.1:199828774-199848774 GCF_040206685.1 Ascaphus truei | reverse complement strand
GAAGGAAAGAGGGGCTGCTCGAGCACACAATTGTAAGGGACTAAGGTGGATTATGGCAAATGCACACCTGTCCCAGTTATACTAGTTATATGGATGCATGCACTCTCCCATTGCAAAATGCTGGGTGCATTCTTCCAGGTCTAGATAAACCTAGTACTTGACTAATACCAATGCTATTTATGACAGCAGTACGTGTGATGTAATGTATGAATGATTTATGCTGACACCTATCCAGTTACACCTTATGATACATAACCAAAATGTAAAACTCAGTTTGCAACTACAAAAATACACTACATTGCAGTAAACATAAATATAACTATTGAACTATAAAATTAAATTTCAGTACAGTACCTTTAATTTTCTTAGCTAGTGGTGATCTTTCACTTGTTGACTATGTTAAACACTTTAACAATAGAAACATTTATTCTTAGGGTGATCTGCTAACTAGTGATAGAGCACTATATAATTTCAGAATTACAAATATACTACAGTACCTAGTAATTACTATTATCATACAGGAACTTATGTTTTTAGAATTGGAGAATATTTGAATGACAATATTGTACTATATAATTTATGCAAAAATAAATTATATACTTGCACACATTTAATCAGTATAAAGAAAGTCTCTATAATATAAAAAAAACTAGACTTCTTTTAATTGCATGGGAAGCAAGGCTGGGGAGTTTACAGCTTAACACAATACCCTTGTATCTCCTAAAATGATTTTAATTAAAAAAGAAAAGGAACAAGATTGCATAAATGCATAAAAATACGCTAATGTTTTTATGCCTATCACAATCCTGTGTTGAAAATTAGAGATGAGCACGTCCAAATTGCAGAAATCTGCCCCATCTTGAACCTCCGCAATAAAAGACGAATTTACCAGAGACACGGCCAGTTGGCCAGAACAGAAAACTAGGTAAACCTTAATTTTTGTTTCCTGCTCGTCTTGGATCTTTCAGTACTGTAAGGGTCAGATTACATGGTGGCTGACATAGAGGGGAGGATATGGGAGCTGACACAGAGGGGAGGATATGGGGGCTGACACAGAGGGGAGGATATGGGGGCTGACACAGAGGGGAGGATATGGGGGCTGACACAGAGGGGAGGATATGGGCAGAGAGACTCATTGGGGCAGTGGAAGAGACACTAATATATATATATATATATATATATATATATATATATATATATATATATATATATATATATATACTGTATATATCACCGGCATAAGTATTAGGCAGAGAAATTCCACCACTTGCGATTTTGCTACATTTTTACGTAAGTATGCATACCAGATGACATTTAATTGATTCTGTTTGCAAAATCAGACAGGTTTGCCAGATATTAGCATGCATTTTTAGTCCAGATCTTGAAATATGATGTTTGAGAGGAGAGAAAGAAGGAGAGCTGAAAACACAAGTTAGATTAGCAAGTGATGCTCACACTGCTGCCCTCCCATGTTATTTAATTATTGGATTAAATAACATTCTGAGTTGTGTTACTTACTCGCAAATTCCACAAAAAGAGCTTGGGCCTTTTTTACCCTCCTTTCATTTTTTTCTCCATGACTAAAATAATTGCACTTTATTTTGTTGCTGAAAATGAAAATGTATAATACATCTGGAGTTTTCACCATACTCATAAAGAATGATCTGTGTTTAAATATTGCTACACAAATCTCATCTCATTTGCATACAAATGCCCCATCAAATGTGTTCTATTTGTTGTGCAATGTATTTTGCCCCCGGGCATTACAATGTACTTTCTATTTCTCTTCTGTCCATCCAATATATTGGGAGAAGCATTATGTCTGATTGAGATGTTCCTGATAAATCTCAATCTTGCATCATATTTGCCAAGTCAATCTACAGTATGTCTTCAGGTTTAGCAGTGACCAATGTGTGATCTATGTGGTCATCTGTAAACTGATTTTTTACAACTTGAAAACCTGGCAGTCTCTAATGTATTTATCTTTCATTAAACCTGTTTGCTGCCTTTTCTTGTGAGTATTAAAAAATACAACATACAGTATGTTCTAACATAGCTATATAAAATGATACTACTGAACTTGAAATACAGCATATATTTTTATTTTATAATAAAAATACAGATGTTCAGGTCCAGCACAAGGTTGGCCTGGGCCGGGGACACGAGTCTTGCCCCAAGGAGCGAGTCTTTGCAGGGGACCACTGGTTGTTGCGCAGAGGTGGGTGGTGCCAGATGTTGACCAAATGGGTAAAAGTCCTTCCTCTGACTGTCGGGAACAGCTTACCCAGCAACCCCTTTCCCCTGGATACTACCCTGCAGTTGCAATGTATATTGTATGCTTAAGTATTTATAATTACCATTTCCAACTCTTAAACCTTAACATTTAAGATGTACAGGTTACCTTATAAGTTCCTGCCCTTTTTAATACCATACTTCTTCAGCATGTTATTTGTACAGGACTGTGGTGTAAATTAGAAGGTGAAAAAGAGTGTAGAACAAAACTGGATCCACCAATGGATGGGACGCGTTGTGGTACAGAAAAGGTATGTGGATTCTTGTCTTTTGCTGTAATCAATAACGTACCATGAAGAAGCAAAACAAATGTTTATGAAAATCATTGATGCAAATTATTTTAAGCACAATTGGTGTAGTTAGTTTAATTCATATGATGGCAAAAACTTCCTGCAATTGTAGGTATGAGAGTGCGGGAAATTAGACAAAACAGTTAACATGGCAGCTGTATAGAAGTTAAGGAAATAGCCCTTGTTTAAAATTAATGTAAATTAATCTTTAGTGGAAAACCAATATAAGACCACACGATTAATGAAAATTCCTGTTAAGATGTGGTAAGCAGTTTAAATCCGTGTTACTTTCAGAAGGACACTTAGAGAGTGATGAGAAAAAACACTTGATAGGAAGGTGCTATGTACAAAGTGTTGATTTATACGTGCTTGCATTGTAGAAGAATAGCAAGTTAGTGCGCCAATGTATAAAAACTATTTTTATGTATTGTGTGGATCCGCTGCTTTTTCACGAACAAAATAACAATGCTAGGGGCGAGAATAAGAGGTCGCATTTTGATGTGTGTGGCGCAAATATGTTCAGATGCAGCGGCCGTTATTCGAACATTTCAAGCGTTGTATACCTCGGAATACCCATGTCATGGCGCGTGATTTCTTCCAACCGTACCACGTTTTGACTCGTTTTTATCGAGTGCAGAAAATGGCATTTTAGTGTTCTGGTTTTTAAACACCTGCAAATTGACACAGTAGCACATTACAATTCTGCCACGGATACGCGAAGAATTGCACCCAAAGAAATCAGAATCCATGAAATTCAAACAGATCAACCGCGGTAAACAAAGGCGCGAATGCTGCGCGGAATACAGCCCAGCACACGAAAACGGCTCAGTGAAATGTTCGAATCATCTGCATCTGTAAGTAATATGTAATATTAAACTTCAAGTATGCGCCACTTCTCAGCGCCACAAATGCATCAAAATGTCAAGTTTTTCTCAGCCTAAAACGACAAATGCAAGCGAGACACAAACAATTCTTAATGCATGTATATGTCTGAACATAACAAAGCAAACATGCACCATTTATGTAAGAACTTGAATAATAACATACCAACATATGCTGCTTTCGGGTGAGGAATTGGTTTGTTTAACACATTCCACTCATTCAATTTGTTTAAAAAATATATTTATACTGTTAATATCCACCTTGTTTTCTCAGCTAAAATATACTGTTGCAACAATGGTGAGAAACAAATAGCATCTTGCTGATAAAAATATATATCCTATTGCTTTCCATTTCAATTTTTCATGTTTCATTTTGTTTCCTATGATGAAATATGTTTGCACTCTATGGCTGCTGAAATAAAATTTTATTATTTTTGACCTAATCAGGTTTTTAGTGGTTACTGTCCTCCCACAGTGCTGGGAGCAGTTACTTTGTGTACTAGTATAAGCCAATCAGACATTGTGTCGGGGAGTATTTAACCCCCTTTATTTCAGCAGCCATAGAGTGCAACTTTTAGGGATCTTTGGGAGACCTTGTGATCTTCTGGTTTGTGTTTCTGTGTAATACCATCCCTATGCACCGGCTGTGTTTCAACTGACTATTTAATAGACTATTCAAATATTTGGTGAGCGGACAACCATAAGTTACGCTAGATGAAATATGTTTGCCTTTATTTTGCAACCAGGAGCATTTTATAAATACTTGAATTGTGCTTATCCATTGTAGAGAATTTCAGAATGAGAGACTGTAATTACATTGTATATTGTTTGCTCTACTGTCTTCATTAATTAATAATGGGATAGACAAGAGGTATAGTTATATAT
Source organism: Ascaphus truei (assembly GCF_040206685.1). NCBI lineage: Eukaryota > Metazoa > Chordata > Amphibia > Anura > Ascaphidae > Ascaphus > Ascaphus truei. Next base: position 199,844,426 of record NC_134483.1, on the reverse strand, counting down.
AGTATATCTTGAACAAATTGCCAATGTTTATGTAGTATATATACAGTACTATAGGGGAAGATGTACTTACATTAGGCCATTTTAATGTAGTACTGTATTTCCTAATGAGATGTGAAAACCTTTGCTTAAATTGGCAAACCTTGCAAATTTTGCAGTTTTGTTTTGACCTTTAAAAAATTCACCAAGTGAAAATATCCACAGTCTGAAATATGGATTTTGGCAAAGATACAAGGAGAGAGAGTTCTATATGTTCAGTACTGTATGTCCATTGACTTATAAACCTTCTAAAACACTTATCTATCCAACATGTGGAGAGATACCTGTGAACACGCCTAAGATACATGGGTAATAACTTAATTTAATATGCAAAGTATATACAACTAAGGATAGAAAACACAAAAAAACAGTGCAAACTGCATAGTGAAGTATATCAAATTATATTGTTCCATAAAAAAGGTAAGTATTAGGCGTACATTAAGTAAACAGAACAAGCGCATTGAGTGCTAAAAGCACAGTGAGTTACCACTCAGCAACAGGCGTTGGACAACCTTGGATATCGCAGCAACGGAGATTCATGAGGTCATCATCACGTCCTCGGTACAGGATCCTGCAGGAATCGAGTCGTTCCGGTGGAGCTGTCTCTTTTGGAGGAAGATTCCTCCAAGTAGTGTCAGCAAGCGTGCTCCCGTCGGACTTCCGTGTCGCGTCCAAATGACGTCACAGCGACGTACGTCAGGGTCCTTGTGGTACACGTTGAACGTGCAGTGAGTCCAGTACGTTACAGAGTCCCGGTGCACCCAATCAATGGGGATAAAAAGTCTCAGCACCAACAATTCAATATGCCACTAAGCAGTATAGCACAAATAACAAGGGCTAAAATTGGACAATAAAATCAACTAATCCTACGCGTTTGGTAGCTCACGCTACTTCATTAGGGTAGAGTTTGACAATGAATGCTGTCTGCATTAAGTACACCTCCCTCCGTCCGTATTGGACAATAGTTGGATGGTAACTACCAATCGGGCTGGTGTTAGGAAGGGGGTGGAAGAGAGGAGGAGTTACCCAAGCAGACCAACAGCTCACTGACAATCAAACACATTAAACACATCATTTTATTGACATAAAAAGATATAAGCCTAAAATAAAAAGAGAACAATGTTAATAACACAATCTTAATCTATAAAACGGCAAACACATTTTCAATAGAAAAAACAGTAATAAAATCCCAAAAACATAATCAAATTAGAGAGAGAAAGAAAACTCCTAGTAAATCAATACAGAGCCCAGACATCTATGTCCTCATTTAACCTCTTAGGGGTCTTTGTATTTAGCTTAAATATCCAAAACATTTCTTGAGTAGAGAGTTTCTTTACTCTGTCACCTTTCCTCCTTTCACAAGGTATATGTTGGATACCCCTAAATCTCAGACCTGAAGGATCTTTCCTATGATGTAACAAAACGTGTCTAGAAACACTATGTTTCTCATATCACTTCTGATGTTTCTGATGTGCTCCTGAATTCGGATTTTTAGGCAGCGCTTAGTTCTGCCTACATACTGTAAACCACATCCACATTCAATTACATAAACCACAAACATTGACGTACATAGTATAAAGTCATCCACTAAAAATATTTCGTTGTTACTTTTCGAAATGATCTGTTTCCTATCTGGATGCATATATTTACAAATGGAACACTTCCCACAAATATGATTGCCACTAGGTTTACCACCTAACCAATTAATAGGGGTTTTTTATTTATAACACTCCTGCCAATATCACTAGGGACTAAAACATTTTTCAGATTTTTAGCCCTTCTATAAACAAATTTGGGTGCTTTCACATGATGGGGGCCTAATATCACATCGTTGCACAAAATACCTCAGTATTTACCAATGATGTACTCAATATCTTTATGACCTGCAAGGGTTTAAATGAGGACATAGATGTCTGGGCTCTGTATTGATTTACTAGGAGTTTTCTTTCTCTCTATAATTTGATTATGTTTTTGGGATTTTATTACTGTTTTTTCTATTGAAAATGTGTTTGCCGTTTTATAGATTAAGACTGTGTTATTAACATTGTTCTCTTTTTATTTTAGGCTTATATCTTTTTATGTCAATAAAATGATGTGTTTAATGTGTTTGATTGTCAGTGAGCTGTTGGTCTGCTTGGGTAACTCCTCCTCTCTTCCACCCCCTTCCTAACACCAGCCCGATTGGTAGTTACCATCTAACTATTGTCCAATACGGACGGAGGGAGGTGTACTTAATGCAGACAGCATTCATTGTCAAACTACCCTGATGAAGTAGCGTGAGCTACGAAACGCATAGGATTAGTTGATTTTATTGTCCAATTTTAGCCCTTGTTATTTGTGCTATACTGCTTAGTGGCATATTGAATTGTTGGTGCTGAGACTTTTTATCCCCATTGATTGGGTGCACCAGGACTCTGTAACGTACTGGACTCACTGCACATTCAACGTGTACCACAAGGACCCTGACGTACGTCGCTGTGACGTCATTTGGACGCGACACGGAAGTCCGACGGGAGCACGCTTGCTGACACTACTTGGAGGAATCTTCCTCCAAAAGAGACAGCTCCACCGGAACGACTCGATTCCTGCAGGATCCTGTACCGAGCACGTGATGATGACCTCATGAATCTCCGTTGCTGCGATATCCAGGGTTGTCCAATGCCTGTTGCTGAGTGGTAACTCACTGTGCTTTTAGCACTCAATGCGCTTGTTCTGTTTACTTAATGTACGCCTAATACTTACCTTTTTTGTGGAACAATATAATTTGATATGCTTCACTATGCGGTCTGCGCTGTTTTTTTGTGTTTTCTGTCTGTAGTGCTATCGGAGTGCTGAGCCACCCTGACCCTTTAACAGCTGCAGTCCTGTATTTTTGTTCTTTTTGATCCATTAAATATTTTATTGTGGGAACGCACCTCTGTGTTTATTTAAAGCTAATAGCGGAACCAGTGCTTCGTTTTTCTCTTCACCATACCCTTTAACAGCTGCAACTGCCACTGTATTTACAGAGCTTGTATGTATATACACCCTAAGAAATAAGGGTTGTATTTATTTTTTCATTCATCACACTATTTCACTTTAAGTGGGTTGTTAGTTAAATGGTTTATTAGCTGCACACTATATTTCCTTATTTTTATATACAACTAAGTAGCACTTCCCAGGTTTTTAACTTTTGTTCACTAGTATTTTTTTTATCGTCTCCTCCAAAACCCATATTTGAGTCTAGATTCTTCAATCGCAAAATCTGACAATTTTGTACGAAATAGTGAATTTCACTTTGACTAGGAGGTTCGAGCGAAAACATAGGTGAAGCAAATTTGGGCAAGTTCATATATCCCATTGTATAATTCATACTGTACATATATATGTGTAGGTGTATGGTGTTAATGTGACACTTTAATAACATTTACGTTAATATACAGTAATAAGGCCTATGGTTTATTTCAAATAAAAGTATAAAACAATGCAATATCCAATAAAAGGTCAATATGTTTTATTATATTTATTAAAATTAACATTACAGCATTATTAGGCTTAAACATAATTTGGTTTACATTACTCTTCTGGTCTAAATGCTGATTTTTGTATGTAGTTCTTCAGACTACCTTATTTTCTGGAAGGTGTCTCAAGGATGCAGTGCACCTTAATGCTGCCTTTTAAGCTACGTTAATTTATTTTCAGAATATGCAGTTCGATTTCCATAAGACAGCTTAGTAAATACTACATGGTACTACAACAGGGTCTGGAAGAAGCCATACTGTCACTTAGTAAATCTCTCCAAAAATCTTTACACCATCTTATTTTCTTAATGTGATCTTAATGCTATTCTGTAAAACTAGTAGAGGGCTTTGCATAGTAAAGGGTAAAGGTGATAAAGATGAAGAACAAATATATTCAGAGTTTGTATTTCACAAGCATAACCACATGTAACTCCATTACTACTGTAGATAGGTACATTTTTACATATAATTAAAAAGGGCAAAGTTTACACTACCTTGAAGCACAGTGGTTAAAAATTGGTATTCTTAACCTTTTTGAGGTTGATGAATAGCCCGAGTGTGTTTATACCGTTGATATTTGGTCTTCTTTAGAGATTGGTGAAAACTGTTGGAAAATATGAATATATTCTATAAAGAGTACCTTAATACCAGCTTTCACAAGCATTTCATAATTAAAAGGTTGGTCAATATTGGTAAAAACTTGTGAATTTTGCTAATATTCACACACTGATCAAAAAGTATTTTTTTTTCATTATATCATATTTAACAACTATTATGCAGAAACATAAACAAACTTATTGGAAGTTACTTGAAACCAGATGTAAGCCACATTAATAAAGATGTAAAACCCATGTTATTTGGGCTACTAAAGTGATCATTAGTAGCACAAAAAGAACATAATGTATGTATTGTGCAACTTTGTTGGTAGTTTCTCCCTACATTTCATACAATGTACATTCAATAAAAAACATGACCTCTTGTGATGGAAATGAGACATTTAATTTTATTCTTACAAATCTTATGTACAGCACACCCTTTTGAAAGCACTCATTGTGTAATATGATATGATGATCAATTTAAAACCAATTTTAATGATATTAAAGTAAAAAATGTGTGAAAAAGTATATATATATATATATATATATATATATATATATATATATATATATATAGGTTTGGATCCAAGGCTAATGTCAGCTCTAGAAAATATTGGTGCTCAATGAATACATATGCATTTGTACATTTGGTGCTTGAAGATCCTAGAAGGAGGAATGTAAATCCATAAAGTATGTAAATATGAATGTCACCCCTCCTCACATATTCCAGTATTAGGTAAACAATTGAATGATCAAGGCAGCTGGCTACGCACATATAGCACTAAAATTGTGCCTGTCATGTACTCACGGTTGACCGGTAGTATAACCTGGGGGGAGGAGGGGAACAGCACGGTGTAGGTTGCGTAGCTCCTTAGTAGTGGTGGAGAGAAGCCTGATAAGATGAAGGAACTCCTCAATGAGCTGACCGTTATCCGTCAGTTCCTCCGGCATGTGTTCCGTCTGCGTCTCCTACACTGATCGTATGACGTCGTGGTGACTGGAACGCCAGGAAATCAGTTGGGCACCGTGTGGCTCAGCTTGTGTAGTTCCCCCTGCACAGGAGCAGAGTGCAGGAGGTTGTAGTTGAAATCAAGGGGATCTTCAGAGTGGCGTGCATCCAAGCGAACAAGTAGCTAGATGAACAAAATCCAATAGGAAAAGAACCGGAGTACAGCTTCTTTGACAAAGCGCCCTGAGCGTGAAACGCGTCAGAGTACCTGCCAGGACTACCCATGTATCTTGGCTTATATTGCTGGTGGTTGATTCACCAATTGTGTGTATGTTGACCTACACCCAAGCTGCTTCTAGCACATTTGTTCCCTACTACATATTCTAGTATTTTCATCAGTAAACTACTTGCTTCAATGTCATTATGATATACATCAGTGTCTTATGATTTATTTGTTTTTATGAGGCTATAACTGGATACAGACCTGATCCGTGCCTCTGGGCATTTTTAACACCTTGTGTGTGCCTATTAACCTAGTTATTGTCGACATAGTGTATCTGTATACCAGTGATTTGTTTATTATTTCTCTATGAGGCTATAAACGGATGCGAACATTGATTCGTGCCTCTAGGCATCATTACACACTTTGGGGGTCATGCACTAAGCAGTGATACAGTAAGTGAGTTTTCTGGGTGCTATGCACAAAGCAGTGATAAGTGCTTTTAAGTGAGATACATGCCTTTATAGCATGATAATGCCTGTTGTGAGATTCACAAAGCAGTGATAACACTGCAGTATCGTGCTATAATGGCATTTTTTCCCACTTAAAAGCACTTATCACTGCTTTGTGAATCTCATAGCAGACAGTATCACGCTATAAAGGCATTTATCTCACTTAAAAGACTTATCACTGCTTTGTGAATCTCACAGCAGGCAATATCACGCTATAATGGCTTTTTATCTCACTTAAAAGCACTTATCACTGCTTAGTTCATAACCCCCTTTGTGTGCCTATATGATAAGTGGAGTAGCTAACAACAAAGGTATTGGATTTATTCAATGAATTTTTGCAGGTACTAAGGGAACATCTACGCGTGACCTATTACCGTGGATTTTATTATCAGTCTACACGCTACCTGTTTATTATATACTGTTTTTTAAATACTATTAATGCTGAGCCCTGTGGCTATACATTCAATACCCTTGATTTGTTCTAAAATCACAATACTATCTGTTAAGTTATTATTAGCAATTAGGGTATCCCTCAGGACTCAGTTTTTGTTATCAGTGTGTAACCATGCTGTAAAATGGTTACAGTCATCTCTCCTGCTGACAGTAAGGCCTGGTAAATTATGGGCATGCCAGCAGTAATAATGGAGATTTGCCCTCACACCCTGGTGAGGTGCCCTATGTATGGATGGGAGTGGTCACATGCTCTGAATCCATGACTAGTGATGTCAGAGTTGTGCCAGCCCCCAGAGGATACATAAGGCACAGCACTGCTCAAAAGTTAGGTTATGTAAGGAGTTGTTGGAAGGAGGTTCAGAGGTTATGAGACAAGGAGCAAGTCTGAGTACAGACTTGGGAGGAGACAGCTCATAAAACTGTGACCAGGGACCTGGCACAGGGAATATCTCCCTAAGGGGAGATAGGGAATCCACCAATTTGGGAAAGGACACCTTTCAAAGGGGAGTGCGGTGAACATGAGCGGCTGAATACACCCACTGTGAGGGGCAGCTGGCCCGCCGCAAGTCAATAAAGATGATCTTGTTAACTCATACCCTCGTGTGTAAGTGTGGAGTGATTACACAGAGGAGTGCACCACAGAGGAGTTCCTCACCAGGACCATCCACAAGCGGACGCTGGGATCCTGATGAGGTGGAGGCGCTGAACTGGATCTAGGTAGGACTCATGCACACTACCTCAGCTGCCTGTCTGGGTTGGCAATCCCCACACAACATCATGCGGGAGACTCAGGAGTCCTGTTGCCAACAGGTGCACCACCAGACACTACACTGTAATGGGGACTGGTTAGACCACAGGGGCCAATGTGAGATTGGGTGGGTCCGGCTAGGCCAGAAAATCCGTTACAATTGGAGGCGCTGCTGAGATATATGTAGACCTGTCAACAGGACAGGCTTTTGCTAGGTCACTTGGAAACAGGGAGAGTGTCTGCTGCCACTTTGTGCTGCGTTGGGACGGACCTAGGGGTAGTCAGGGGGCTGATGGAGTTTGTCAGTTCGCAGGGATGACCTAGGGGCCTGAAAGGAGTTGGGGGTTTGGAGCCGGGCTATAGCTGTCCTAGTCACCTTGAGGCAGTGCTAGTTGGTAGGATGCCTAAAGGGATAGCCTGTTAACGTGGTCAGGAATTCTGGAGAGGGTCTGCGCTAGGCTAGCCAACAGTAGGTAGACGCCCAAGTACTGCATGGAAGCCCCAGAGTACTCTAGCCCATTCCAGACCACTTACCGAAGAGAGCACAGACTGGGAGGAAGGAGATACAGCAGACACAGAGAGAGTGAGCCTAGCCTGAGGTAGTGCAAACACGAGTCCAGCCTACATTAGGTACACAAGGTGGTGCATCAAGGTAATCTTTATTGTACCGGTGTTGTAGCTGCCCTGCAGAGAGGAGCTCCATGTACAATAATTCTAAGTACAGTGAAAGAATGGCGACCGCAAGAATGGAGGATCCGCGTGGTGCGGAAGGTCCAAGATGGCGGACGGAGGATAATAAAGAGAGCACACATGGCGTGTGTGCGGGTGAAGAGCATGCTAAGGAAATGACTTTCACGAGCCTGCTGTGGAGTGGTGCTAAGGCTGTAGCCGCACCGTATTGGTACTGCCTAGGACCGCAGGGTACTACCCTGGAGGACAGTGTTGAAGACATTGTTGTAATGTGTGGTGAAAAAGAAGGATCTGCTTGCCAGCCGGTGAGCGCTATACAAAGAGCTGCCTCGGTAGCTGAAGTGATTGGACATGCAAACCAAGATGGCGGCTCCCGCTTCCCTTGGAGACCGAGTGGGCTTGCTGCAGAGAATTCTGCAGTTGCAAAAGTTGCAGACAGTTGGCCGGGATTGGTGCCAAAGAAAGAACCCCACCCTGTTGGGGATAAGGGCGCGAAAGCTGTGGCCACGCCCTCCAGGACTGTGAAAGGTGCGGCCTCAATTAAAGGACATCCTATCGAGCTGTGGGACCCGCCCATAATTGCTACTAGTGGGGGTGGTTTCCAGCTGTGTCAGATGAGGGTGGAGCTGGTCAAGGGAGTGGCCGGCAACTCAACCCCTGCTTGTCAGGCGCGCGGAGCCAGCTTACAGAACAGACCGTTGCTGCAAGTGACTCCTACAAAGACAAAGGCCTGTCCACAAGAAGCGACTGCCATGGTATCCACCCAGCCATATTCAGTACCAGGAGGCTTACTGGTGATTCGGGTGGCGGGCACCGAGACTGTGGTGGGCCTTTGCGTACAATGCAGGCTACCCGGTGGTACCGTGGGTACGGCGGCGCGCTGTCCGCAATGTGGCACACAGTACTTGTGGCCTTTGCCTACATTTGTGCCCATCTCGACTATCGAACCAGCGGGGAGTACGGCTAGGCTGTCCGCCGGGTCCCCCGGTGCACTGTGGAAAGAAAGTGCGGATCCCGGAGAATGGGGATCGGGGCCGGTTGTTAAGGCCGAGCGCGAGGAGAAAGGGGCGGTCGGTCAGCGTACCGACCGAGAGACAAAAGGCGGTCGCCACGAACGGTGACCCTGAGCAGAGTGGAAGCGGATTCCTCCGATGAGGAACCCAGGGTGTCGTCCGGTGCAGTGATCCGGCCTGTGGCAGTATCCTGTGGAGGCAACGGGAGGAAGGTACCACTTACCGGGAATATCGGTGAGAGGAGTCGGGTGTCGCCAGTGGAGCGGAAGGCCGAGAGGTGGATCCCTTCTATTCCTGGGACTGGCGGGTCCAGCGGTGACGGGCGATCCACGCCCACCCTGCGGAGCGGTAAGAGCAGTCCTTGTACTTACCAGGCTCCGGTGACGGCATCCGTGGAGGAGAGGCGGTGCCAGGTCCAGGCGGCGCTGGAGAAGGCAGTGGAACTTCCGGACATCGTCGTGGAGGAAGAGATCCCGCATGGGGATCCATCGCAAGATGGCGGAGTATCCAGTTCCGGTGATGATGTCACTTCCGGCGGAGGTAGCGGAACGACCGGAGAGAGAACCACAACGCCTCGGCGATCGGGCAGCGCTTCCCGATCACCTGTGACAACCAAGAGCTGGCAGGCTGCGAGGAGAGCCGAGAAGGGTGAGGCTCAGCCAGCGGAGAGTCCTCTCAGTGATTCTGGACAATCTAAAGATAGAGAGCGGGTCGGAACCCCGCGGATACCATTTGCCCATCCGTACGACCAAACCCATGCCATAGATAAAGCCCCTGTCCCAGTCACCTATACCCGTGGGTCCACGTCCAGCTTGGGGATGTTGGGAGGGTCCCAGGCAACCGGTGAGGAACGGACTGGGGAGAGACTGGCGAATTACACGTCCGACGATGGGTCGGTGGGTGGAGGCTATTCTGGGGAGGCATCTATGTCCAGTTGGAGCCCTAGCGTAGCTATAGTAAAGTTAGAAGAAAGGCCAAAGCGTGTGAGGTGGCCTAAGTCCCGATCTACTGGGACATCAGGGGTGTCTTCCTGGGGGGACACGGAGGAGGGAGAATCCTTAGAATCTGAGCCCGAGAAGGTTAGGGAGACCCGGTGGTGGGCCCCATTATTCGAGAGTTATGTGGGGTGGATGGACCGCACTCGGTTCCTTCTACAAAGGAAGGATGTAGTAGACTACTGGTGGGCTAAAGGGGAATTTACGCCAGAAAAACACCAAAAGGAGATGCAGGAGCGGTGGTTCCAAATCTGCCACGGCAGTATAAAGCCCAAGGGTCCAGGTATACTGACAGACCCCGTGGACCCAGACGAGCCCCTGGCATGGGTGTTGCCAGGGAAGGCAGGGAATGCAAATTTGACTAGGTGTAGCCGGGCTGAGAGGGCTATTACCGCCCAGTACAAATATTTCCATGGCTTGGAATATCCCTACGTTCCAGAACCCCTCATGCAGGAGATTGAGGACAATAGGGACAGGTGGTTGCGAGAGACCATAGAGGAATATATGGTCAATAAAGGGGGTGCCATTAACGGCAGCAGAGCTGAAGAGAGGATAGCGCACCTTATGCGGGTGTGGAGTATAGGCAGGAATGTCTATAAACACAAAGTGGTGTATCGACCGGAAAGGGGGTTGTCACGCGATTATAGTGTGACCGTCCTGGACATGGGGGGTCGGGAACTCAAGAAACCTGATCCTTGCCACTATTATTAGGGGGAACAGGATGGCTGTTGCATAAGCTAGTGACTGCTGGTCAGGGCTTGCTTGGTGCAATATATTGTGAATTCTGTCAATGTTGTGACTAATTATGTGTGTCATTCATTTTACAGTGCTTCCTGAAGAAAGGTACTTCAAATTTAGGTCCCAGCCGGGGTCGGTGGGATTCACCAGGGGGAGAATGTAACCATGCTGTAAAATGGCTACAGTCATCTCTCCTGCTGACAGTAAGACCTGGTAAGTTATGGGCATGCCAGCAGTAATTATGGAGGTTTGCCCTCACACCCTGGTGAGGTGCCCTACTGCTGCGACACACTTTATTCGATCAAATACCCAGTATGTACCTGGCAGATACCTGGAATGCGCTGCTCCTCACCTCAGACAAGCCCCGTTGCGTTTGCCTTCCCAGCCATGGTTCATGCCTGGCTGACGGGTGGCTGATCTGTTAAATGATAATGATTAGGATTTAATAGGCTGCAATGCTTCGCGTGTCTACCAGATGGCATAAATTCATGAATTGTAATGCAGTATATATATATATACTGTGCAGTATTGCAGCCAGCGGGAATAAAATGCTTCAATCCCTGCCTGGAAAATAACGCAATGCACTCGGGCAGAAAACAGTCACAAACCTCAATACACCCGAGTATACCCGAATTCGTGGGACTAGCCGAGCTCGAATAAAGTGTGTCGCCAGTGTATGTATGGATGGGAGTGGTCACATGCTCTGAATCCATGACTAGTGATGTCAGAGTTGTGCCAGCCCCCAGAGGATACATAAGGCACAGCACTGCTCAAAAGTTAGGTTATGTAAGGAGTTGTTGGAAGGAGGTTCAGAGGTTATGAGACAAGGAGCAAGTCTGAGTACAGACTTGGGAGGAGACTGCTCATAAGACTGTGACCAGGGACCTGGCACAGGGAATATCTCCCTAAGGGGAGATAGGGAATCCACCAATTTGGGAAAGGACACCTTTCAAAGGGGAGTGCGGTGAACATGAGCGGCTGAATACACCCACTGTGAGGGGCAGCTGGCCCGCCGCAAGTCAATAAAGATGATCTTGTTAACTCATACCCTCGTGTGTAAGTGTGGAGTGATTACACAGAGGAGTGCACCACAGAGGAGTTCCTCACCAGGACCATCCACAAGCGGACGCTGGGATCCTGATGAGGTGGAGGCGCTGCACTGGATCTAGGTAGGACTCATGCACACTACCTCAGCTGCCTGTCTGGGTTGGCAATCCCCACACAACATCATGCGGGAGACTCAGGAGTCCTGTTGCCAACAGGTGCACCACCAGACACTACACTGTAATGGGGACTGGTTAGACCACAGGGGCCAATGTGAGATTGGGTGGGTCAGGCTAGGCCAGAAAATCCGTTACAAGTGTATATAGCGTTTCTTTTTTGTTCTATGTGTGTGGTCACCTTAGCGATATATTTGCTTTGATATATATATATATATATATATATATATATATATATATATATACTTTTTCACAAATTTTTTACTTTAATATCATTAAAATTGGTTTTAAATTGATCATCATATCATATTACACAATGAGTGCTTTCAAAAGGGTGTGCTTTTCCTAATTCCCCAATCCCAATTACTTTATTCCCCTTTGCAACTGTGTTATCATCATATTTCTGTTCATTAAGCTGAAGCGAGAGTGCCATACCCATCTTCTCCCTATCCCCCCCATTTTTCAAATCTTATGTACAGTATGTCACCATAAAAAGGTTAGCACCACTTTATACTTTATTTTTTCACTTTATATATCATTGCATTGCACAGAGAGATAGTCTTAAACAAAGGTGCTCCAAAAAAGGCACCATTGGAAGAACATGAGCTCATTCAAGTTTAAAAAAAAAACTATATCATATGACCTAATTTAGCTGTTATTGGCAACCAAACCAAATTGATCAAGTAAATCCATAGGTATGATAGGAGATTCGGAACATAATGATAAGAACTAATGGATAAACATGGAATTTAGAATATTACTGTTTAGGTGTCATGTAGCACTTGGGTCAGAAAGCAATGTTTCAGGACATCAGTTACTATTGTCGAACCAGCATTTCCAATGGTTTCTTCCTTTGTGCTTTGTAATAAATAAAAAAAAATGTCATCTGAGATGCATTATCGAAAATGTGTATATTTATTATAATATATTATTGTAATCTAATATGCTACAAACTTCTCACTGATTTAGAATTTGTTTTTGTTTTTTCACATTTTGAATCCATAAAATGTTACTTAAAGTATTTAATTGCAGCAATTAACTACAGCATCAAGGGAATACATTAATCTATAATGAGACCTCTGTTTTGTGTCAGTCAACAGCTTTCATACTTTATATTGCCAGTGCCTATTGTGTGCTATCAACATTAATAGAAGTTAAAGTTTCCATTAATACCATCTGGGCATTTTTTTTCACATGAAATAGACAATTAGAACAGAATATTTTATGGCAGTATGTAGACCGCAAAATCTATTTCCTCCACAGATTATTTGCTCTTTCTGTTATAATAGATTGCCAAACGCTGTTTTTCAGTCCATCATTCTGCATTCTTGTATAAAACATTTTCAACTGATACAGTATGCTGTAATGCAACATAACAGCATCAGTGCCAGAGGAGCCTGCGGTATATTAGACACATGGGTGGTTATTTATTAAAGTCTCTGTGCTACAAAACTGGGACACTACCAGAGCAAAATAATTGCACTAGGTTTATCAAAGGACAAATCCCATTGCTCTCCCTGGAATTCCTTTTCTGGGATAAATATATTGCTGTCTTTGCACTTATTTTGCCCCATTTTGCAACCAGGAGCTTTTAGTAATAATACTGTACTACCAGTAATAAACCACATTGACGTTTGTATTAGGATCTAATTAGGAACTGCACCAAACTAATCAATGATAAACAAAAAGCCCATTGTTTTTAATAGTTTTTTTTTAATACAGTAAAATACTAAAGGTTTAATGTTCTAGCTGTAATTGTCTTGGTGGTGTACCTGTATGTACTTAATTTTGTTCACACTGTTATACATCTTTAGGTTTATTAATAAAAATGTACCAGTTACAAAACGTGTTTCAAGGAAGCACTTTATTCTACGGTTTTTATAACTTGATGCTTCAGCTATATGAATATAACTTTATAAGACAAGTGCATCATTCATGGCTTTCAGTGGGTCAGATATTTGAGACTTTGGGGCCAATTTAGAGTTGGATAATGACAGTGGAGTCTAATCCAATGATTTAATGGGCAAACAAAACAGTGTTGATGCCTAATTTATTAAATGGGCCCAATGTGGGCGTTCACACTTTAACTTGTACCTGTCTTATATTAGCAATTAGAGGAGAGAAGAGAGAGAGAAACTTATTTTGCTACAGTACCAAGGGACTTATATACCCCCAACCATTTCCAGCACTATGTATTGATGCCATGGCTGCAATCAGGGCCGCCGACAAGGGGGGATAGCCAGTAATGGTGTCCTGGGCCCAGGCCCCGCCGCCGGTCACATGTCAATGTAGGCAGCGGTGTCAGAAAAAAAACCCACTGAAATGCTTTAGGAGAGGCGAGCCAATCAGGGCCTTCCCCATGGGCGGGGACTAGCAGCTAATATAAGCAACTGCACAGGCATGAGAAACGTGTTTGAATCTTCCCGGCTGTGCAGTTGCTTATTCAAACTACACGCACACTTAAATACTTATCTGTACTGACTGTATCATCCTATACTGTTGTGTGTGGCTACAGTATACCCTGTGTTTGTCTCTGTAGTGTCCTGTGTCCCTGTGAGTTGTGTCACTGTGAGTGATCTCTCCCCTCTGCCTCCCCTCCCCCCCCATCCTACCTGCCCGGCACTATGTTCCGCTGTCCACCGCGGGTCATCTGCAGGCTCCTCTGCTGCCGCCCGGTAGTGTTGCTAACTGCTGCAGGCCCACTCACGTGTCCTCCATCCTCCAAAGCCACCAGGGCCCTATCGAGGCCTCTGGATCCTCTATCCTCTTCCCCCCCTGAGGCCCTACTGGCATCCACAACCCCCCTCCCCACCACCACCTGACCCTACCGGCATCCTCTGCCACCCCCCAGCCCTACCTGTATCCTCTGACACCCCAACCCCCCCCAAGCCCTACCGGCATCATCTTATCCCCCCATGCACTACCGGCATCCTCTGCCCCCCCCCCACTCTACCAGCATCCTCTGACTCTCCCCGCTGGACACTACTGGCATCCAACCCCCCCCCCCAGACCCTTCTGGCATCCGCTGCCCCTCCCCCACCCCCCGGTCCTATCTTCCTGGCACTGAGTCCTCCGCGGGCCGCCTGCAGCAGGCTCCTCTGCTGCCACCTGGTAGAGTGTTCCAGGCCTACCCACGTGTCTTCCCTCCCTCAAAGCCACCAGGGCCCTAGGCCTCCGGATCCTCAAACCTAACCCCCCCCCCCCCCCATGCCCTGCTGGAATCTGCTGCCCCCCGGACCCTACCGGCATCTGCAGCCCCCCTCCCCAGACCCTACCAGCACCCGAAGCACCCCGTCTTACCTTCCCGGTACTGAGTCCTTCTTGGGCCATCTGCAGCAGGCTCCTCTGCTGCCACCCGGTAGTGGGGTGCTGCAGTCCCCCCCACGTGTCTTCGGTAAGTCTATTTATTTTATATGTATTGGGGTGGGGGGGTTTCAAAATATGTATTGGGGTGGGTGTATTTTTTATATATATTGGGGGTGGGTGTATTTATATATGAATTGGGGGGTATATTTTCTATATTATTGGGAGGGTGGGGGTCTGTTTTATATGTATTGGGGGTGGGGCCTTTTTAAAATGTATTAGGGTGGTGGGGGTCTTTTTAAAATGTATTGGGGCAGTGAGGGTCTTTTAAAAATGTATTGATGCAGTGGGGGTCTTTTTAAAATGTACTGGGGCGGCGGGGGTCTTTTTAATATGCATTGGGGTGGCTGGGGTCTTTTTAATATGTATTGGCTGGGTATTTTTTATATGTATTGGCGGGGGCATTTTTATATGTATTGGCGGGGGCATTTTTATATGTTTTGTCGGGGGCTTTTTTAATGTGTGTTGGCAGGGGCCTTTTTAATATGTACTGTATTGGCGGGGGCGGGATATTTTTATTATGTATTGCAGGGTGGGGTTCTATGTATTTAGGGGGTAGTGTTTTTTGGTATGTATTTTGTGGGGGGGAGTGTGTGAGAGTGGGGTAATTGATGGAAGG